>NW_027595544.1:0-2500 GCF_031162955.1 Sander vitreus | reverse complement strand
GTCTGTCTACCTGTTTGTCTCTCTAACATTAAGACACCTTCCTGTCCCATAAGACATTTAGATGTCTGTCTGTCTACCTGTCTCTCTAACCTGTCTGTCTCTCTAACCTGTCTGTCTGCAGCGTATAACGACAGTTATCAGGTTCAGATGAATGATAACTGTCCTCCAGATCAATTCTTCATTCAAGAGGACAGTGGAGAGGTAAACCTGTCTGTCTACCTGTCTGTCTCTCTAACCTGTCTCTCCCTCTCTCTCTTTGTCTGTCTCGCTAACCTGTCTGTCTCTCTCTCCCTGTCTGTCTCTCTCTCTACCTGTCTGTCTCCCTCTCTCCCTGTCTATCTCTACCTATCTGTCTCTCCTGTCTGCCTACCTGTGTCTCTGTCTGTCTCTCTGTCTCTGTAACCTGTATATCTCTCAAACCTGTCTCTTTCTCTAACCAGTCTCTCTCTCTCTCTCTACCTGTCTCTCTCTACCTGTCTCTTTCTCTAACCAGTCTCTCTCTCTCTCTACCTGTCTCTCTCTACCTGTCTGTCTCTCTCTAACCTGTCTCTCTCTAACCTGTCTCTCTCTCTACCTGTCTGTCTCTCTCTCTAACCTGTCTCTCCCTCTACCTGTCTGTCTCTCTCTCTAACCTGTCTCTCTACCTGTCTCTCTCTAACATGTCTCTCTCTACCTGTCTGTCTCTCTCTCTAACCTGTCTCTCCCTCTACCTGCCTGTCTCTAACCTGTCTCTCTCTCTACCTGTCTGTCTCTCTCTCTAACCTGTCTCTCCCTCTACCTGTCTGTCTCTCTCTCTAACCTGTCTCTCTACCTGTCTCTCTCTAACATGTCTTTCTCTACCTGTCTGTCTCTCTCTCTAACCTGTCTCTCTCTACCTGTCTGTCTCTAACCAGTCTGTCTCTCTACACTTCTGTCTCTCTAACCTGTCTCTCTCTCTACCTGCCTGTCTCTCTAACCTGTCTCTTTCTCTTTTCTGTCTGTCTCTCTGACCTGTCTCTCTCTCTAATCTGTCTCTCTCTAACCTGTCTTTCTCTCTACCTGTCTGTTTGTCTCTCTCTAACCTGTCTCTCTCTACCTGTCTCTCTCTAACCTGTCTCTCTCTACCTGTCTGTCTCTCTAACCTGTCTCTCTCTCTAACTGTCTGTCTCTCTCTCTAACCTGTCTCTCTCTACCTGTCTCTCTCTAACTTGTCTGTCTCTCTCTCTAACCTGTCTCTCTCTCTACCTGTCTGTCTCTAACTTGTCTGTCTCTCTAACCTCTCTCTACCTGTCTGTCTCTCTAACCTGTCTGTCTCTCTACCTGCCTGTCTCTTTCTAACCTGTCTGTCTCTCTCTCTACCTGTCTGTCTCTCTAACCTGTCTGTCTCTCTACCTGTCTGTCTCTCTAACCTGTCTGTCTCTCTACCTGTCTGTCTCTCTAACCTGTCTCTCTAACCTGTCTGTCTCTCTAACCTGTCTCTCTAACCTGTCTGTCTCTCTAACCTGTCTGTCTCTCTATCTACCTGTCTCTCTCTAACCTGTCTGTCTCTCTACCTGTCTGTCTCTCTAACCTGCCTGTCTCTTTCTAACCTGTCTGTCTCTCTCTCTACCTGTCTGTCTGCAGGTCAGGAATAACCCAAAGCGTTCGTGTCAGTTTAACCGCTCCATGTTGGAAGAGTGCTCTGGGATTTCAGACCGTTTCTATGGTTACAGCAGAGGTCAGCCCTGCGTCCTCATCAAACTAAACCGGGTATGTTCCCCTCCATCCCATAATAACCTTCAATCACTTTGCCTGCATAGTCGCATATAGCCCTGCCCATGTATATATATATATATATATATATATATATTTACACACACCTACACCCCCTACCTACAGCGCGCCGTCCTACCTGTAAATGTATTAATATTATTAGTATTAACCAGTAACCTGTCTGTCTACCTGTCTGTCTCTCCAGGTGATCGGCATGTTGCCGGGGAAGGACGGTCAATCTCCTTATGTCACCTGTGGAGCCAAGGTCTGTACCTGTCTGTCTGTCTGAACCTGTCTGTCTGTCTGTCTCTGTCTGTCTGTCTGTCCATCTGTACCTGTCTGTCTCTCTGAATCTGTCTATCTGTGCTTTTTTTGGCCCTTTTTACACTTTTTGGAGCTTTCATCATTTTTTTTACTTTGGTAGTATTTGCGTCTTAATGTGTAGATGTGTGTGTCTAAATGTGTGTCTAAATGTGTAAATGTATGATAGGCCGTATAGGAAGTAATAAATACTTCTGTCTTACACACACTATCATAATCTTGCATATACTACTATACACATACACACACACTATTATAATCCTTCTACATGTATGTATGAGAGGGTATAGTCGTGTATATGAGAGAGTATAGTAGTATATGTGAGAGAGAGAGTATGGTAGTGTGTGAGAGAGTATAGTAGTGTATGTGAGAAAGTATAGTAGTATATGTGAGAGAGTATAGTAGTGTATGTGAGAAAGTATAGCAGTATATGTGAGAGCATCGTAGT
>NW_027595543.1:40000-42500 GCF_031162955.1 Sander vitreus | reverse complement strand
GCCCATTCAAGCCCATTTCCAACGTTTCCAAATCGAGGCACCAATAGACGACGGCGAGCAGCTTCTTGTTTACGTTCAACATGACGGCCACCGTAGCGCAGGGGCCCGTTGATGCCGCCGTCGCTGCTACGTGCCCCGGATCGTTGCTCTGATTGGTCGAAGGACTCTCCAGTTGCGCCCAGAGGCTGTGAATGGAGCCTCCCCAGAAGCCACTCTCCGTTACAGCTGAGAAGGGTCTGGGGTCAACCAGGCTAATTTCTTAGCTTTTGAAAAAGAAACTGACATGTTTTTGAAACAGGATCCGGACTCAACGTTGTCCCTTCTGTGATTGTCCTTCCTTAGGAGTCTAAATATTTCACAATTTCTGCTTTTTTAACTGAAGGATTAGGTATCATTTCCTTAATAAATGAGGTTTATTGACCATGAAATCCAAACAGTGTAAAACTAGTAATGAGTTGGTGTTAGTGGTGTTCATACAGGGTCGTGAAAAGAAGTGTGAAACGGCAGCAACAACGCGGTCCGATGGAAGACAACGCGAGGGTCAATAAGCAGTTGAAGACCAGCTTTTAGTCTTCTTTTTCTGATTTGACAACGCGACGTCCATGACTTTGCGTAGACATACACGCCCGCTTTCTTAAGCCCAAGTGGCGTGTTATCTGGACGCATTTTGAGCTCTCCGCGTGTATGTCTACGCCGTATACAGCGGACGGCGGTCTGCGACGTCGCAGCGTAAACACACGCGCCACGTGGCGCGTTATCGCGAGGCTACGTCACACGCGGGTTTTAGGAAAACAAGAAACGGACAAACGGGTGGGATTAGGAAAAGAAGAACGGGGACGGTTGGGTTTAGGAAACGCCACACGCGGGACCCGATCCCCGCTCTCCTGGGTGAAGGTCCTGTGTTTGACCCGTCCTCCCCCCCCCCCCCGACTAACCAACCCACGTGGCTTTTCGCCCTTTCATGCTACTCGCTAAGCGTCAATTCACACGCTCAGTATCGCAAGGTAATGTAAGTCAACGGAGGCCAAAATGGCGTCGATAGACACGCTAAAAAGCCAGTATGCGTCTTGATAACACGCCAATAATGGCGTACGGATTGGCGCGGCACACATACGCCACTTCATGACATCAGTGTGGTATTTGATACAGTTCCTTTGTATTCTCATGTCTTTCATTTATTGTATTTCACTACTATTATCGTGAAGCCCTTTGTGTGCTTCATAAATGAACATGACTTACTTATTTAGTCAGTTCTGATGCTCACATTGAAGCCTAGGCAGAGAAAACGCTGCATAGAGGACTCTGTCAGTCCTGAGCTGATGTCAGAGTTTCTGCTTTGTGGAGAGAGGGGGGTTTTTTTTGTTGCAGGTAACCGCAAACTTCCTTTTCAGCTCGCTGCAATGGTTTGACTTCTCCTTCCTCTCGGCTGCAGGCCTCAAACTGCCATCTCGCTGCTGCAAAATGATTTCTAAAATGTCAGCCATGCAGGTTTTTAGGGTTTTGGGTTGTTTTGGCTTTGTGTTGCGTTTAGGAAAACGGAGAGGGGGCCATTTGCGAACACAAACCTGGGCTAGACCGTCGGGTTTTTCTTCTGGTTGTAATGTAGATTGTATGAAAACACAACTTGTGATTACCAAAACTCTGGCTTCCCCTTCTCGGTCTCTTTCTAAATCACGGTGACTGCTGTCTCCTCTTACTGATTCACACCAGTTTGAAATGATTATTTCCTCAGACGTGCACAGAGCCATGCAGGTTTTAGGTTATGGGTGGTTTACGTGAAGTGGGACCATTTGAGAAGGAAAAACCTGGACTGAACCTGATTATTAAAAAGAAACAACCTAGATTTATGCATGTCAGCGTGTGATTACAAACACTTCCCCTCTTTCACACACACACACACACACACACACACACACACACACACACACACACACACACACACACACACACACACACACACACACACACACACACACACACACACACACACACACACAGCAATAGAAACCCTACAGGACACACCTGGCGCTTGGTTACCTGAGAGGTGAGGTGATGCGAGGATGGATCCCTTGTGCGTGGAGGATTATTTTCGGTCTCTGTCGTCCTCAACTGGTCCGTCTGTCCGTCTGGCTGCTCGCGGCTCGACAGGCAGCGTACTGAGTCACCACCGAAAGCAGGGTGACGACGCGTGTAGTCAAATCTATGAGGAAGGAAGTGACATAGCAGACACTTCAAAAAGAGGAATGAGAGGCATTTTGTCTTTATATGGCAATGCACGCTGGCTGCAAGGTGAGGTCACCCCACACCGCAGGGGTTAATCCAGCATATTATTATTAAATAATAATAATTAATGTATAGGTGTATAGGTCTATAGGTAAGGTAGCCATCCACAGATACAGTTAAGATTAACAGGGTGGTTCAGGACATAGGACCTCATTTCCAAGTTAGCCAGTGTGTTAATGATCAGTGCAGACAGTTTAAGACTTTTCATCCAGTCCTT
>NW_027595543.1:32500-35000 GCF_031162955.1 Sander vitreus | reverse complement strand
AACTAAAGCTGGAACAGATGAATGTAGCGGAGTAACTAAAGTAACTAGTAACAAACTAAAGTAACTAGTAACTAAAGCTGTAACCGATGAATGGAGCGGAGTAACTAAAGTAACTAGTAACTAAAGCTGGAACAGATGAATGTAGCGGAGTAACTAAAGTAACTAGTAACTAAAGCTGGAACAGATGAATGTAGAGGAGTAACTAAAGTAAGTAGTAACTAAAGTAACTAGTAACTAAAGCTGGAACAGATGAATGTAGAGGAGTAACTAAAGTAACTAGTAACTAAAGCTGTAACCGATGAATGTAGCGGAGTAACTAAAGTAACTAGTAACTAAAGTAACTAGTAACTAAAGCTGGAACAGATGAATGTAGTGGAGTAACTAAAGTAACTAGTAACTAAAGTAACTAGTGACTAAAGCTGTAACAGATGAATGGAGCGGAGTAACTAAAGTAACTAGAAACTTAAACTAAAGTAACTAGTAACTAAAGCTGTAACAGATGAATGTAGTGGAGTAACTAAAGTAACTAGTAACTAAAGCTGGAACAGATGAATGTAGTGGAGTTACTAAAGTAACTAGTAACTAAAGCTGGAACAGATGAATGTAGTGGAGTAACTAAAGTAACTAGTGACTAAAGTAACTAGTAACTAAAGTAACTAGTAAGTAAAGCTGGAACAGATGAATGTAGCGGAGTAACTAAAGTAACTAGTAACTAGCGGAGTAGAAGTAGAAAGTGACATGAAAAGAAAAGACTCAAGTAAAGTACAAGTACCTCAACATCTGTATGTAAGGACAGTACTGGAGTAAATGTACTTAGTTACATTCCAGCGCTGTATGAATCTTCGTAGACTAACAATCATATGATTTAGTCGATTAATAGACAGATTCTGCTGAACATTCATAGACTGAAACCAAGATCACCACACACACACACACACACACACACACACACACACACACACAGACACACACACACACACACACACACACACACACACACACACACACACACACACACACACACACAGACACACACACACACACACACACACACACACAGACACACACACACACACACACACACACACACACACACACAGACACACACAGACACACACACACACACACACACACACACACACACACACACACACACACACACACACAGACAGACACACACACACACACACACACACACACACACACACAGACACACAGACAGCACACACACACACACACACACACAGACAGACAGACACACAGACACACACACAGACACACACACACACACACACACACAGCAGACAGACACAGACACACACACACACACACACACACACACACACACACAGACAGACAGACACACAGACACACACAGACACACACACACACACACACACAGACACACACACACACACACACACACACAGACAGACAGACACACAGACACACACACAGACACACACACACACACACACACAGACACACACACACACACACACAGGCACACACACACACACACACAGACACACAGACACACGGACACATACACACACACAGACACACATACACACACGACACACACACACACACACATAGCACACAGCACACACACACACACACAGACACACACACTACACACACACACACACACACACACACACAGAGACACACACACACACACACAGAGACACACACACTGCCAGTCATACACACACAGACACACACACACACACACACACAGACACACACACACACACACACACACACACAGACACACACACACACACACACACACACACACACACACACACACACACACACACACACACACACACACAGACACACACACACACACACACACACACACACACAGACACACACAGACACACAGACACACACACACACACACACACACACACACACACACAGACACACACTCACTCACTCAGATAATAATCTATGTTATTGTTTTGATATGGAACAAACACCCAGAGTGCAGTCTGTTAGAGCAGCACATTCATTAAGACTTCCTTTAAACAGGCAGAAACTTGCTTAAAGAAGCAACAGAAATAGTAGGAACCCCCAAAACAGCCACATGTCTAAACTGGTATAAATCCCCTGAAGATCTGCGTCCTCTCCCCAGGTACCCCGGCGTCTCTTTCCTGGTTTACACGGGCGACCAGGGAGTGACCAGCGAGCAGATTCTGGAGGGAGTCCGACAGCGTTTCAACATCACGCTGCCTCAGCCAATCACCTTCATCTTCCTGCGTCACCGCTCGCTGGTGGAGGCCAGCTCGTACCCGCACTTCACCCTGCTGGGGCAGAGCGGAGGCTCCATGTTCCTCGGTAAACACAGAGGTCACTTCTAGTTGGTTGTGCCAAAGCCCGTCTACGGAAAGCCGTTCCACTCCCTATTCAGCCCCATTGTACCGAATGTGGTTGCAGTTCCACCAGAGTTCCACTGGGGGTGATCACGGTCCAGTGCTAAATGAATGGG
>NW_027595543.1:7500-10000 GCF_031162955.1 Sander vitreus | reverse complement strand
CAATATGTAATGATTGCACGAGCGATGACCCAGAGAAACTACGGGTATCTTGTGTGTAGCTGATCTAAAGTAACATTTCAATGGTATTTCACTATACATTAGTTTTTTGGACCAATGATTGTGCAAAAATGTATTTAAAGATATAAATGTACAATGTGCCTGTGTTACAAGTGATGCAGTACTGTAGTAAATGTATGTAGCTACTTTCCACCTCAAGAGTCAATCGTTGCATCTCATAGCCCTTAAACTAACTAACTAACCCTAACCCTAACCCTAACCCTAACCCTAACCCTTCCCGACTCCTCCACTTGCCTCCCTTCCTCACGTCTTAGTCCCTCCCACCGAGCGGGACAGACGCGAGGAGAGAGGCAACGAGCAAATGTGTTTTTTAGAGAGATGAGACGTCCTTTCCTCTGAAGCGTCACGTGAATCCGTCAGCTGTGAGTTAGGAACTCCTTCAGCTGATGTCTCCTGTGTGTCTCTTGTGTGTCCTACCTGCTGTCCCTCCTGCCTCCTGTCCTGAGGTGCATGTTGGTGTTCAGGTTGTCCCACTTCCTGCTCCTGACCGCTGGGCTTCCTGTTGCGCTCAGCCGTACACGGACGCAGACCCTGAGGGTCAGAGAGGAAAGGTCAAAGGTTGCAGACGCAGTGCCATTGTTTGCGTGTCTCTACGACGTGTAACGCTAGACAGCCAATCACTGACATTATGAGATCTTGGTAGAAGCGTGCTGCGTGCTGATTGGCTCACTGACGCTGATGAGATTTACTGCTAAAATCACTAATGTAATCATCAGAAATGTGTCCTACCAGCTGTTTCTCTGCTCTCAGCTTGTACTGGTTGGCCTCGTGTCTCCTCTGCAGGTATTCATCACGAGCTGCAGCAACACTGACGCACAGCGGGGGGGAGAGGGGTCATATCGTTAATAACATTTGTGTACATCACGAGTCATTTTTTGTGAAAGACTTCTCTGCTGTCAGCTCGTTACATGTGAACATTGTTCTAGTTTCTTCTCTCCTCTGGGACAGGAAACTGAATCCTCCTTCCTTTCATCCTTCCTTCCTTCCCTTCCTCCTTTACGTGTTTCCTTTCTTCCGTCTTCTTTCCTTCCTTCCCTTTCCCATCCTTCCTTATTTATTCTTCTTTTACGTTCCTTTCATTCTTCCTTCCTTCCCTTTTTCTTTCCTCCTTTTTTCCTTCCCTCCTCTTGCTTTTCTTTCCTTATGTACTTCCTTTCTTCTTTCCTTCTACACTTCAAAGTGCAGCTTTCAACAGCAAAATATATCCTGTAAATAGTATCAAAGACATGACTAGGGTGGCCGGTTAGCTCAGTTGGTAGAGCGGGCGCACACGGTTTTCCTGCATGTCTTCCCCCCCTCTCTCCCCTTTCATATCTCAGCTTTCCTCTCTAATAAAGGCAGAAATGAAATGATATCTATCCTGGTGTACGGTCACTCACAGCTGGTACGGTTCCACAGTGTGCTCTTCACATCGCTCCCTCTCTCTCTCCTGAAGAGGAGGAGGAGGAGGAAGAGGAGGAGGAGGAGGGAGGATGTTCCTCCTCTGAAGGGCGTCCAGCTGGGCGTAGAGGTCCCGATAATGGCCGACGGGCTGCTGTCCATTAAACCTGCACCAGTGATAGTTTTAGGTCAACAAAAGCTCATTGAGCATCACAGATAACGTCTTCATTCTTCGTGTATTCTTCTGGCAGGACGAAAACAAAAGTCTCAGCAACGTGACTGTCGCTGACGGAGTGAAAAGGTGAATACGTCGCTGTATTTTACCTTTCTTTCTGCTGCGCTGCGGCTTCTCTCTCCGCGGCTCGTTGATGAAGAGGCTGTGATCAGAAATACATTTAGTGTTAGAACCAAGACACCAGCAGGGTCCAAATGTAACACAGCTGTATGTAACAGGGTTTAGGTGGAGCCCCCGAGCTGCGTGGCGTGAGCGTGTCAGCTGCGTGGCGTGAGCGTGGCGTGAGCGTGGCAGCTTCGTGGCGTGAGCGTGGCGTGAGCGTGTCAGCTGCGTGGCGTGAGTGTGTCAGCGGCGTGGCGTGAGCGTGGCGTGAGCGTGGCGTGAGCGTGGCGTGAGCGTGGCAGCTTCGTGGCGTGAGCGTGGCGTGAGCGTGAGCGCTGGCGTGAGCGTGGCGTGAGCGTGTCAGCGGCGTGGCGTGTCAGCGGCGTGGCGTGGCTGCGTCAGCTGCGTGGCATGAGCGTGTCAGCGGCGTGGCGTGAGCTGGCGTCAGCTGCGTGAGCGTGAGCGCGCGTCAGCGGCGTGGCATGAGCGCGTCAGCTGCGTGGCGTGAGCGCGTCAGCGGCGTGGCGTGAGCGGGTCAGCGGCGTGGCGTGAGCGTGGCGTGAGCGTGGCATGAGCGTGGCATGAGCGTGTCAGCGGCGTGGCGTGAGCGCGGCGTGAGCGTGAGCGCGTCAGCGGCGTGGCGTGAGCGCGGCAGCTGCGTGGCGTGAGCGCGTCAGCGGCGTGGCGTGAGCGTGGCGTGAGCGT
>NW_027595542.1:0-57470 GCF_031162955.1 Sander vitreus | reverse complement strand
TTGTTTGTATGCTGTTACTGTCATTCTCTACAGAAGGTTATTCTTTGTTGTCACTGTCTGTTTGTTCGATTGTCCGTGTTTCTCTCCGTTGACGCTGTACATATTATCCGTCTGGTTCTCCATCTTTTCATCTGTTTTAACTCTCTAATTCTGCAATTTAAATATGTTTTCATGGATGTGATTATACTTCAGGGTTTTTCTTTGCTCAGAATTAGCCTTTTGGGGGAATACAAAGTTTTGAGGGCGTTTAGGGAATGTTAATCAATCTCTCTCTCTCTCTCTCTCTCTCTCTCTCTCTCTCTCTCATTATTAACCAAGTATTGATTGGTCAGTTGATCTCTAATCTCCAACTTAACCTGCTCCCGACCACGTTAGGTATTCAGCATGAGTTACCACGGTGATTGAACCCGATAACAACTAATCCACCTTCGTAGTACAGTAAACTCTGGGTTGAACCTGAAGTTAGCTCGTTAACGCCAAATCTTGCTTCGTAGTCCAGGCCTCTGGTGTGTAAGAAACAGTCAGGTCTGAATTCTTCTCTGTACACCTTTTACGCATCTTGACATAACCAAAGACACCACCACCAACAACAACAACAACAACAACCACACAGATAACTAACATGGGCCGCCCTGGTTCCTTTAGGATGACGATGCAGATGGGCTGGGACGTAATAATACCTTCCCCTTTACTCTCTTTAAAGCTACACTCATATCTCCCATAGTCGCTGCTGCTCACATTCTTCAGAACCAAAGATAGGTTACCGCCCTTCGGCTCATTGTCCAGCTGCACGCGGTTCTCAAAAGATTGATGCTGGTTGTCTGTGTCAGGCTGCCCATCCCGGTAAAAGAAGACATTTTGTGATCCCAGGTCAGGTTTGGTCCAATTAACAGCTTTGATATTGGCATTGCTGGGAACTTGACACGGCAGAGTGATATTCTCTCCAAGCTGAGGTTCCAACGTCTGGTCTGAAACAAAAAGATAAAATAAAATAAACAGAACAGAAAAGTTACAACTGTCCAAGTACAACATACATGTTGATGATAGATGTCTCCAGTAGGGATGCAGCAATCTGACTTTTTCAGTCCTGATACAAATACGTTGGCTTTGGGCATCGTCCGATACAGAGTACCGATCCTATAACACCACACCAAATTCCATTCTCAAATGTAACACTTTAAAAGTTTCTATCCGCTACACAGCATTTAAAGAAAAACTCTTTCAAACCTAGTTCCCCCGTTACTCTCGTTATTTTCTTCTTCCAAAACAAGTGTTTTATAGAACACCAGGAGGAATTTCCAGGAGTGAAACTGGTGTGTTAACTAGAGATGTTTCTCCGGTACTGCCTAAAACGCTGGTATCGGTATCGGGAAGTACTGGAGTTTATGCACCGATCTGATACCACGTAATAAAGCCCTGAAGAAAAAATAGGTTAAAGTAGTTTATTTATGTTCTTTTTCCGTTATAACTGACTGTCAAACTGGAGAATAATAGAACGTTCTGGGGCATTCATGTTTCACAAAGAGTTTAACCTGAGCCAGACTGACAACAAAGATAGAAATCATATCACATCCATACAGGGATAGTAGTATACAGCTGTTATACATCATATCATCTATACAGGGATAGTAGTATACAGCTGTTATACATCATATCATCTATACAGGGATAGTAGTATACAGCTGTTATACATCATATCATCTATACAGGGATAGTAGTATACAGCTGTTATACATCATATCATCTATACAGGGATAGTAGTATACAGCTGTTATACATCATATCATCTATACAGGGATAGTAGTATACAGCTGTTATACATCATATCATCCATACAGGGATAGTAGTATACAGCTGTTATACATCATATCATCCATACAGAGATAGTAGTATACAGCTGTTATACATCATATCATCTATACAGGGATAGTAGTATACAGCTGTTATACATCATATCATCTATACAGGGATAGTAGTATACAGCTGTTATACATCATATCATCCATACAGGGATAGTAGTATACAGCTGTTATACATCATATCATCCATACAGGGATAGTAGTATACAGCTGTTATACATCATATCATCCATACAGGGATAGTAGTATACAGCTGTTATACATCATATCATCCATACAGAGATAGTAGTATACATCTGTTATACATCATATCATCCATACAGGGATAGTAGTATACAGCTGTTATACATCATATCATCTATACAGGGATAGTAGTATACAGCTGTTATACATCATCTATACAGGGATAGTAGTATACAGCTGTTATACATCATATCATCCATACAGAGATAGTAGTATACATCTGTTATACATCATATCATCCATACAGGGATAGTAGTATACAGCTGTTATACATCATATCATCCATACAGGGATAGTAGTATACAGCTGTTATACATCATATCATCCATACAGGGATAGTAGTATACAGCTGTTATACATCATATCATCTATACAGGGATAGTAGTATACAGCTGTTATACATCATATCATCCATACAGGGATAGTCTACAGTTCTTAAAATATAATAAAATATATGACACACTGGTATCGGATCGGTACTCGGTATCGGCTGATACGCAAGTTCAGGTATCGGAATCGGTATCGGGAAGCAGAAAATGGTATCGGACCATCTCTAGTGTTAACAGCATGTCAAATTAATCTGAGCACACAAGGCCAATTTGGCCAAAAAGTTACTGTATGACCAGTTTCTGCCAAACAGCATTTAATAGTCAGCATTTTTTTAATTTATTTTTTAACGGAGTCTGACGCAGTCACTCCACATAGACACACCGGGGATACATTCACTTCCTGTTTACTCAACGGAGAACAAGGGGCAGCAAGACAGCATCACTGATCTGTTTTAACCCAATTCTCTCTGCCGTCCACCTAAATAACTCAGGGGGAGGCCAAATGCTGCCACCGCAGGTTATACGCTGATACGACTCAGACCGCCATGAGAAGAGAGAAGATATATTTTGCGGGAGGGGGGGGAGCTCATGGAAACCTTGGAGACTTTGTGTGCACTGAACTGAATTCCACACAGCGCAAACGACTGGACTATCATGCATCGGGTGGCATCGTGAAAATTTGGACAATTGAAGGTAATGTCTTTATAATGTCTTTTATAGGTATACAGGCAATCGCAATGTTTGGGAAGACAGTCACGACCAGTCGAACGATGAACGCCCTGCCTGAGCTATGTTACTGGTTACTGGTTACACGGCGTTTGTGGTTCGACTGGTCGTGACTGTTTTCCCAAGATGGCGCCTGCCTGTATACCCGAAGGCAATGTCTTTCTAAACTATCCTTTTAATAAACTTTCTGTACACTTACAAAGTTCTAATGCTTCTGTGTACATGTAGGGACCCTCATGATGCTACCGTTGTAGTGTGGTGCTATTATGAGCGTTGTTAGTGGTGTAGAAATACTGATTTACTTTTACTCTACCAGTGCCCCGGATGCCTAGCGTTATAAGCTAATCACCGGTTTGTGCTAGCTTGTTCAGCATGAAAACATATCTCAGAGAACAGTCGACTTGGTAGACATACGTTATTAACCCCTAGGTTCATTTTGTGCCGGAATTGTCCTTTAAAAGTAGCACATTTTACACTGCCAAGAGTTCAGCAGTTATTTGTGGGTTCAAGCGGTTATAAGTTTATACGTTTCTATTTCCATTTACTATGCCATTTGCACATGTACATTTACACGTTTATAATAATGTCATTTGCATTAATTCTGAGTCTGTAAATAATGTTGATAATGCTAATTTTTTTTGTCTACTGTGTATGCGTTTGTTGGAAACAATGACAATGTCAATGACAACTGAATTGAGGTTATCTGGCTGTGAATAGTGTGTTGTTGCTGCTATAAGGATTAACGCAGCGCTATAGACAGGACACGATTATGGCCCATCAGCAATAACAAAAGGATACAGACACTCTACAGTACCCCTGAAATGCCTGGTAATGCTAGTGCTAATATGACGTTTAATAAATGATTGCTGTTATATATCAAAATATCTTACCGGGACAATTAAATACAAAACTACCAGCATGAAAAGAACCAAGCCTATCCAGAGCTGCCAACACCAGTTACACCTCTTTCACACAGTTTAAGGAGTCAATATTGGACTTTTTAAAAGTCTACAATAGTAGTAATAGTAGTAGTAGTAGTAGTAGTAGTAGTAGTAGTAGTAGTAGTAAAGTGAAACCATGCCGTCACCTGAAAGCGTGGTCATTGTCTGTCCCTCCTCCTGCGTCTTGTCCTCTGTCTGACCGGCTGAAACAGCAGACAGACGGAGAAAACATGTTCAGTTTGCAACCAAAAAAGGAGTGTATACCCCTCAAAAATTAAAATATGGCTGCCCCCAAAATGTTAATGAGTCGATTCATCAGTTGAGAAGTCGGTAGGACTGAGTACCGAATTCAATACTTTTTAGGTACCGACAGATTTGCCTCTAAAGCATCGAGTACCGAAAAATGCCTCGTCATTCAAAACCCATTTTTAGTACCTTAGGAGTAAATGTCATCAGCATCAGTGAGCCAATCAGCACGCAGCATGCTTCGACCAAGCTCTAATAAGTGATTGGCTGACGTTACACGTCGTAGAGACACGCAGGAATAACTCTCCGTTACACAGAGACGCTAACGTATTAGGAGCTGGAAAAATGATTTGTGCCGTAGTGTTGTCATTTCTTTTTGTTTTATAAAACTGGTATCGAAAAAAAGTATAGGAACCATTATCAAAATCACTGTAATGGTATCGGTATTGAATATTTTTGAACGATACCCAGCCCTAAAGGTCAGAAAGTAAAATCTCATTTTGTCCACTGAACCACTTTTGTTTTAGCCGTCATTCTTCACAGGCTGGTCATTATTTATATATTTTTTATATAAGTGTTCTGACACTTCCTCAGGTAATCTCTGTTAACAACAGTCCTTAGCCTCCAACTTGGGATGTTAACGATTACCAGAGGACTCTGATGATGATGTACAGATGCTCAAAACTTCCCTGGGGACGGACACCCAGACCCCGCCACTATCATATGCTCCCCCTTCCCCAAAGGCAGATTCTGGCCCATATATATATATATATATACATATATATATATATAGATAGTACAGTATCCCCACTACAATACATTAGACTACACCACTGGTTGTAATGCCTCTTTAAAAAGGAATTTCAACAGATAAAAAGTTTTGGCGGGATAGTATATACCAAAAATATATATATGGGCCAGAATCTGCCTTTGGGGAAGGGGGAGCATATCATAGTGGGGGGGGTCTGGGTGTCCGTCCCCAGGGAAGTTTTGAGCATCAGCAACTTCATTTTCTGCATTTGAATACGCTTTAATGCACCATTTTTTTTTACAGTGGAAATACCTTTTCATTTAGCCTATGTGAAGAAAAAGATGACAGATGACAATTAATTGATTGCTAATTCATGAAATCAGGTCATTTTGAGGCAGAAACAACTTTTCAAAACACAAGCTAGAATTGCTGCGATCACTTTTTGGCAAGTGGAAAAAGGGCCTGGGTTGCTTATAATCGCACAGGGTGCTCCTTTAGACGGCAATCACTGCATGAACGAGGCATAACGCTAATGTCAATGTCTATGTACACTGCCTCAGGTGTTTTAAATGGCTTCCGCATTCATCTGAATGGGAAAGTGTGTCTAAACTCGTGCCCGGTTACACCCCCTTGCCTGAAAGGAAATCACCTAATGTTTCCAGCTCCATGATTTTGACCGGCAGCAAATGACAACCAAAGCCTTTCCCGAGATGTTAACAGATCTGAGAGCCGACCACTGTCAACAATCACACACCTGAATCGTTTCCCATTTAAAAAAAAACCACACACACACACACACACACACACACACACACACACACACACACTCACCGAAACCCGCGAAGAGAATCGTCAACAGCAGGACGGGCTTCATGTTGGAATGAATCACGGACTTTACAATAAACGTGTGTGGATGCTGATGGGCGTGTATGTGTAGAAGTTTCCCGGGTGCGATATTACGAATCCCACTATGGCCAAGCCAAGACCCGCCCTTCAAAAGTATTTATTGTATTACAGCCATGACTCGAGGTGAAATGCCTAAGCGCAACCAATGGAGCTGCTTCGTAGGGCGGGTCTTGGGGTTTCTTTTTTTTTTTTTCTTTTTTTTTTTCATACAATATTTTATTATGGTAAGAGTTACTGGTTTATATATCGAACAAAACGACCAATTGCAAAAACCGATTGCTCCTAGCTTGTTATATCAGTGTTTTTCCCAGGGGTCCTTGATAGGGATCCAGTTGGTCCCAAGTACAACATACACAACTCTCGTTGGGGAAAAGGACATAGTAATAACCAATAACAAAACAAAAAGGAGGAGCTACTTAAAAATACACAAGTCAAAAGCAAAAAGGCTAGAGAAAGTAACATGAAGGCACACAAGGAGAGATTAATCACAACAGTAGTTTCCTAGATATGGCACTACATATTTTCCTTGCAATCTTAGTAGATTGGATCTTTTTCAGTGACTATTTAAAGTCATTTATAAACCAAACAAAGGAAGGCTTAGAACATCTCCACTTACTGCAATGAATATGATATTTACCCATTAGAATAATCATATTGACTAAGTCTGATACTGATGAATCTATATTATCCATATAAAAGAGGATGTGTGGCAAGGTGAGAGTAGGGATATTATCCATCTTAGGTGACAGCCAGTTATGTATCTCAGACCAGAAGCTGTTGGACACGGGTTCAACATGTGTTCCAGAGTCTCATCAGCCACCTCACAAAATACACAAGGGTATACTTCTACTTCAAATGATTTTAAAATGTGTTTTTTCTATGGACAATGCGTCCATGTTCGGAACCTGTACACACAACCCTCTGTTATAACCAAAACATAATTTAGATGTCAAAGCATCACTAATATATTTATTATTACATGTATTGTCAGATAAAGTACAATTATTAATAACTACATTTGGTAAAGCTGGTAAGGGTCTTGTCCTTGCATATAACAATGTGTTATATAATATAATATGTGTACAGGTATTGCTTTACAGATCATATTATATTCTCTATATGTACAGTTGAAATAATATATTATATATATTGTCTAAAAAATCTTTATATTCCAAAAAGTTACCATTATCATCTATAATATCGTTCACAAATACAATGCTCTTTTCATACCAATCATACCTGAACAATGATTTCCTATTGATTATAATGACCCTGCTGTTCCATAAGGTGGGTCCATGTGGAGAATTAGGTTATGGGTGAATATCCATCCATCCATCCATCTTCATCCGCTTATCCGGGGTCGGGTCGCGGGGGTAGCAGCTCCAGCAGGGGACCCCAAACTTCCCTTTCCCGGGCCACATTAACCAGCTCCGACTGGGGGATCCCGAGGCGTTCCCAGGCCAGGTTAGAGATATAATCCCTCCACCTAGTCCTGGGTCTCCCCCGAGGCCTCCTCCCAGCTGGACGTGCCTGGAACACCTCCGTAGGGAGGCGCCCAGGGGGCATCCTTACCATGGGTGAATATCATTTTCCAATATTGGAGAACTTGTTTGTGGAAGTTTGATAACTTGACATGAATTTTGGTCACCTCAAAACCACATTGCAGAAGAAAATCAAGCCCTCCTACTTTCTTAAATAAATGTCTAGGTATGTATGTCTAATGTATTTCAATGGGAAGCATCTTTCGTGATCACAGCACGACTACGGTAGCGAGTAGTATGAATAGTGGTAGTGGATGGGTCAAACAACACAGGACTTCCACCCCGGAGACCGGGGATTGTGTCCCGCTGTGTCACGTTTCCTTTCCCCGTTGTTCTTTTCCCAAAACCCAACCTCATTGGGCCCATCACGGACTTTTTGGCGATCGTGTTCATTTCACGCCCGACTGACAGAAAGAATCGTGCTGTGATCACAAAAGATGCTTCCCATTACGTGCTGACCAAACGAGATATACGTGGCCGCGTACACGAATCAATAGATTGGAAATGACGTGACCATTTCACGAACTTCCGTGAGACTGTGTTGCAACATGCCTATCCTGATTCAGTATGTTACTGTATTTGATGTTGACTTTTATTATGTGAAAAATGTATAACGTGCTACATTCCGGTGTCAAAGAGACAATGTATTGTAAGACTTGTATTGTCATACTTTTGTTAAAATTAACAATTTCCACTATACGACCACAGTTAAAAAGAGATTAATAAAGGGCGGAACCTCTGCTGGACTGTTTATGTCTCTGTCCATGATGTCGACATATCCTGATTCAGTCTGGGTTTCCTGTTGTGCAGATTCAGATCCACATACACAATGTAGTGAGGCTGTCACATAGAGGACCGTTGAACTGTCAATCTGACAACTGTGATTTCCATTGGATCAGAGTACTGTCACTTGGTTGCCTGTTCTGCCGATCTTCCCAGCTCTTGTCACAAGACCAATTAATGTTTCCATGGTGACTATTCAAAATGCCCCCCCCTTTGAGCGATTATGGATACCCCCTGTGCTACCCCACTTACAAAAATCCTGGAATCGCCCCGCATGAAAATAAAGGCAAAATAAATTAACTGAAATGTCAGCATCATTACATATTAATTCACCATATTCATAATGACAGGAAGTGACTTTAACAAATATGGACACTGTGTGAAAAGGTGTAAAAACTGTCCTACTGTGTATGACAGAGACTTCTTGTAATTAGGACAACAGCAGGAGGGTGTTCAGCTACACAGAGGTAAACCTGACTCACTATGAACCCTAAAACAACATTTACATCCAGTCAAAGTCAGGATCTAATCAACATTCACCTTGCACACTCAACAAAGCCAGTGGAAACATCACACCTTGCTCTGCGGACCGATAGCGTGCAGCCGTACGGTGTCTCTTTCTGACCACATGCCAGTGGTTAAACAGAGTCGAGTTGTCAGAGACGCAGGTACAAAGTCACGCCCCGCCCGTTCACTTCCTCCCAACTAAACCGCTGCCAGTCACAGAGGAAAGAGGAGGGTTTTAATTGATGTGACTATGAAGTGAACAAAGTGTAGACATCATTTCACCAACTGTTAGGATGGAGGAAACGTCTCTACTGTGGCTGCTCTGTGAGTAAACTCTGGGTGGGTTTCTGTCTGGGCTGAAATTTAGCAATATAGCATACTGTCATCTTATTCAATGTACAGTTTGTCTTTTACATCACTTTTAATGCCTGTGTGTTGCACACATTCTTCCCTGAACACAACATGGCATTAATGAGAATGTTACTTTAAGATGATGTGATACTAGCAGCAATTTATTTTTCATTGTTTTTTTTTTTTAAAGCTATGTCCTGTGTGTTCGTTCACAATTATGAAAACAGTTGTAAAATGCATTATGGGAAATACAGTATCCAGTGTTTTGGAGTTTGACACATGCTCGAGACTAAAAGTCTCCACCTCTTAAAACTGTGACTCTTCTAATCCAACCAGGGCCTGAAGTTAAATCTTTTGGCCACTAGCCAATGTGGCTGGCGGTGCTGTCAAGTTAGTAACAAAATCAATGTATAATTGGTTCTAATTTTTAATTTGTAGTCCCGATTGCAAAAGGTAACTTGGCATTAAACCATCTTGGTCATTAAACCGTCTTCCTTCACTGTTCTTTGGATCATTTTTTAGCTCAAATCCAAGGAAATGGCAGACTTGGTTGAAATGTGGCAAAAGAACAACTAATGAATAACTCAACTCTCAGTTCCCGTCTACGTGGCAGGTAGATTGACAGTTTTACCCGCCGTTCGCTAAATACACCCGCATTTCCATTTGCATGCTCGGGTGTTAATTCCAGGCCCTGGTCCTAACGCTCTTTACAAAATAACAATGTTTTAATACAACCATGTAAGATATGTTCCTTAAAGAACAGCATGTCTCTGTGCATCAGACCATTAAGTACATAACACTGCAATCAGAACTTTGTACATCCAGATAAATACTAGTGCAGGGGCATGGGTGTGCTACATGAGTGGGGGGGGTCCCAATCTTGGGGTCAGGACCCACCTGAAGAGGTCACAAGATCAATCTGAGGGGTCATGAGACAATTAACAGGATAGGAGATCAGACTTTTTGGTTATTACCCACAGACATATGCAGCCAGTTGCAAGTAGAAAATGATGTCACAAGCCACTGGTGACAGAAAGATTACTGCAGGAGCGTTCTTTGACACAATTAATACTCACTAAGTATTCTGCATGTAGATCATTGTGAGAATTTGTAGGAAATTACAAAATATTTTCTATAAACTGGGATTACTTTGTTCATGGGATGTTGCCATTTTATAAAGATAAATAGTTGCTTTTCTCTGATGTCTAGTTGCATGCTAAACCACAAACCAACACTGAGTTTAATTTCTCTTCAGTTCTGACCTCACTGCTGAGCGGCACAACAAACACAGGTTAGTGGACTCCTTTTATCACAGTCTGAAACATGACTCCTGCTGCCACAACTCCTCCATCCGGGTTCAGCGTGTTTGGTTTTAGTCCAACATGCAAAACAACAAATCAAAAAGCATCCTCTGTCACAACTTGTAATTTGCATTCATCTTTACAGTCTGAACACCAAAAGACTAAGGTGTGGGTGTTATGTCTAACACTTTCATAGTATAAGATGTATTGAGCAGCTTCTTGCAAACAGCAGCCGGTTGGTTTTAAGAAACATCTTCCTTGCAGACTTTACAGACACGTAACCATGAAGTCTGGAAGGGCAGAGGGCTCAAGTCAAGTCTATTTTATTCCATATCCCTATGCACAAATTTGCCAAACAAGGTTTTAGATCCTGTAGACTTCTGTAGAATACGACACCCTCTGTCCTCAAAGCCTCGATCCAGAGAAGAAGTTGACCCCCCACTTGAAATGGTTATTTAGTTTAATTCAGTAAAAAATGTTTTACTTCCTCCTCCCTCCAGCCGCTCTGACTGTGAGTCCCAGCAGCTCTCAGATGTTTGAAGATAAATCTGTCTCTCTGAGCTGTGAGGAGGACGGAAGCTCTGCTGGATGGACTCTGAGGAGGAATACAACCAGACGAAAGATGTCTCAGTGTGGAGCTGGCTGGGGACGACCTGCTGGTTCATCCTGTATCATTGGTCTGATGGTTCCATGGGACAGTGGAGTTTACTGGTGTGAGTCCAGAGAGGGAGCAACCAGTAACAGCATCAACATCACTGTCACTGGTAAGATCAGTCTGTGGAGTCAGTATTGATGAAGCTGTGTGTGAATGGATGACATGCTGTAGTTTGTCTCTGTGTTGAGGTGGACCAGTGATCCTGCAGAGTCCTGTCCTCCCTGTGACGGAGGGAGAAGACCTCACTCTGCACTGTAAAACAAAGACGTCCTCCAACCTCCCAGCTGGTTTCTATAAAGATGGCTTCTTCATCAGGAATGAGCCTGCAGGTCACATGACCATCCACCATGTTTCCAGGTCTGATGAAGGCCTCTATAAGTGTTACATCAGCAGAGTTGGAGAGTCTCCATCCAGCTGGGTCTCTGTCACAGGTGAGGAGGTTACCTTTGATTTCAGGAGTTCATTCATCCAGATATTCACCTGACAGCTGATTCTCTCTACAGAGAAACCAAAGACAACGTGCCCGCCTCCAAGCCCGCCGCCACTGATCCCCGCCTCAACCACTGCTCTGCCCCCTTACACAACCTCAGACCCGCCCCCGTCTTCAGACATCCTCCACCTTGTATTCAGAGTGGTCGTCCACCTGGTGGTGTTCTGTCTGTACTGCATCTCCACTTTCATAATGGTGTCTTTATATCGAGACAGGGCCACAGGTACCATTCGTACATATAGCTATGAAAAGTAAAAAAGTGTAATCCGTATGAATTCCACATATTTATAGCTGCATGCACCACAGTAACTGCTGCTATGTAAGAGCACTCAGGTCTCTGTAGGGAGGAGGTCTGGATGAATGGGTTGGTCATAAAACACAGGGCTTCGGGAAGCAGAGTTCATGTCCCGGTGAAAACACAAGACTTTTACCAGTGTTTTAATCCAAAGCACAGTCTTTTTTCTAATCTGAAGTTGTCGTTTTGGTGTGTAAACTTAAACGTCTTTGTAGCAAGAAGCTCACTTGTTGTCAACTGTAACGGCCTCTGAAAGGACCATCCCCTAACGGTGCTCTCTACCGGCTCACAGTCACCTTTTCTCGGCTATCTTTAACTGTAAAGACCACTTAACTTCAACCTCATGTGACCAGCCACCTGTCTCCTAATTCCTTAGCATATCATACAAACCCTTTCATAGAATAAGTTGCACCCTGAATCTTTCACTGACTTTTCAATCAATCAATCAATCAATCAATCAGTCAATCTTGCACTACCTGTCTGTTCTTCATGATTGACAGTTGTATCTAACAGAATTTAGAGACAACTCATTTTTCTAACTTGCTCTGACTGCAGGAAATGACCTGTCCGTCTCCGCGGTGACGGCCCCGCCCTCCCAGGCTGAGGAGGGATTGGATGATGACATCATCACCACCGTCACCACAGAGCATCACTTCTGAACTGATCTGTAAAGAAGCTCAAATGTTTCGAGTCCAACGTAGATCAGAAACATTGGAGGACCCAGAACGCTTCCCTGTGGACCTCCACATGTTCTAGTTTGACCTTAAGTCAGGATCTCCGACAGGATCACACACGTTACATCATCAGGAAGTTGATATGATTATGATTTTAATATTCAACATTAAATCATTGCTTTAAGTTTGAACTGCTCCTTTACAGCTATCTCTGTAATCCTGAATATTTTCAATAAAGTTTTTTTCCATAGATTTTCCTGTAGTCTCAGATTAATGTTGTGATGCTGTCTGTGTGTTTTCAGTCAGATAGAAAGTACTGCTGCTTGTTGTGGTTTAGTTGTGGCTCACAGAGTCAGACATCCTCTGCCGGTCTTTGTCGTGTGTGTCTACAGAAAACTAGGTCACCGCAATCATACTGGGCCTCGAAGCTCAGTATTTCTACAGAAAACAATTGACCACAATCATACTGAGCTTTGAAACTCAGCTTGTGTCCTTACATTTCTCACATTTCTGGTTGGTAAATGTCACGCAGTCACATTGTGGGGACTCAAACCCAAATGGGAGTCGAGTCCCAACAATGTCAAGTATTTCAAGATTCAAACTTGGTTTCTGGTGATGTTAGTGTTTAGATATGATTTAGGATGTAGTTGTTATTTTGGAAAACAACATTTTGAATGTGAGGACATTTTGAACTATCCTCAGAACGAAGGTTGGAAATGGATTTAGTTGAATTGTTTTGGGGTCTTGTCTTCAGAACTAATACAGGCGTGTGTGTTTTCAGTTCAGTCAGTGTCTTTAACGTCAGCTCCCTATCACTGCTGTGAGTGGGAATGAGACGCTCATTGTAAAAATGTCTTTGGATGACAGCATCATATCAGTTGAGTCAGACAGCCAGCAGGTGGCAGCACAGCACCTTCTCTTTCTTCACACATGCTCAGTTCAGCAGGGAACAGCTGATACACGTTTGTGTTGGTCTTTGATCCCTGAAGTTTAATTCATGTATCTTTGTTCATTCAATTGTCACTATATTACAGTAACTTTACTGTGTTTAGGCGTCAAAATAAAGATCATTAACATGTCAAAACACACATGACATCTCACCACAGAGTGTCCAAACCAACAGTTAATTAATTTCAGAAACACTCTGCAGCAGAAAACAGAAAAGAGACCAAACTCACACGCGGACACCGTTGCAGCTGCAACAAACATTATTATTATTATTAACATTGTTAAGACGCATGATAGCAACACAGAGATATTGAAGGTTTTAAATTGTGACCGGTTCTGATCTGGGCCAAAATGGCCAGATCGTAATCTGACTCCAATTTAAGGTCACTACACCCCACACCTTAACTCCTGTTTACTGGACGATCAGGAATAAAACTCAGGATTCACTAAGTTAAAATATAACAAGCTTTAGTGAAATGATATTGAAAATATTACAATCTTGTGCCCAAGGATCAGATACCTTCAAGACAAGTCTATTCTCTCCCTAGCAAAACAGACATAGCTTCCTCCGGCCATCTGATGCCGGCTGCTCACACCCTAGCTCTTTTTATCCCTCCCCTGCTCTCCTTCCCCAGGCTGGTTATCATGGGGGCATATTCACTTATCAGTTGAATGGATTCCAGATCCTAGCTTCCTCAGGGAAGATCGTTAAAGGATGACACGCAACAATATAGTTCCTTATTGTTAACCAGACAGGTGTCTCAAACTGTATACTCTGTTTTCAACAATGTTTTACAGTGTGTAGATTGCATGAGACATGTACTTGTTCTTATCTGTCCGCAGGCACAGAGCGGTGAGACGAGGTCAGTCCTCGGCTTGTGTCTTGCTTGTATCTTACATCTTACACACAGCAATATTGCAATCATGCAGTCAGACAGCCAGCAGGGGGGCAGCACAGCAGCTTGACTCTGTTCTCCAAAGGATCAATTTACTGGAAAGCCTTTCACGTCCAGAAAGTCTGTAGAAAGATCAGCTCAAACACTGATGTAAACACCTGGTGTAAAATGATCTCAGAACATTTACTCTTCTACTGTACCTAAGCAGGACTATCAGAAACTTTACCTGAGTATTTCTATTTCATGTTACTTCATACTGAAACACATTTATCTGATGCTGTGCTATAGTTAATCTACAGTTTAACATTTTACAAGAAGAAACAGGATGACACGCTGGAGTGGAGGAGTCAGTCAGTATTTGAATAAAAGTTTGAATGCAACAGCGCGGCAGCTCACGGAGATCGTGGCGATATCTGGTTGGTTTAATTGAAAGGGTGAACGCCCAGTCAGCTGATGACGCACACAAGTATTTTGACAACAGCTTACACCTGACGACTCATTGGGAGGAAGAAATTTTCATTTATTTATTTCTCCTATTCTTTTAACAATGTTATTAACATAAAGACAACTATCTTCAAACAACAGGCCAATAAATACATAAATACATACATAAAAACTGCCCTACTAAGTGTTACACACGACTCCCAACACATATTTCCATATCAAATCTTTATAATCACATCTCTATAATGAAAATATTCTTTATGTGACATTCTTGTAGTCTGACGTGTTCCAGCCACTTGTTCACTGCCGTTACTTATGTTCACCCTGTACTTTACTCGTGTCCAATAGCATTTGAACAATCCATTTTAACAGCATCATCTTTTTAACCTAATCTTACTTTAAGTTAAGTACCCTTTAACAGTGCCTCCTAAGAACTGACGTTGTCACAGAGAGGAAACCCATTGGGGGATAATTTATTCAGTTTACAGACAAAGCTGAACACAGAGAGATCAACGTGAACATTTTTTTGTTTTCTTTCTTAAAGCAACGACACAGTCAGCGCATGAATCTCCTGATCAGCTCCGACTTCAAGCTGAACAGACGTCGTCTCAATATTTGGAATTGAAAACAGTCTCATGGAGTCACAGGAAGAGTGGTGTAGTCTACATGATATGCAGGGCCCTGATGTGAAAGCCCCCTTACTGCTTTATATTCCATTATATTTTTGATATATATATATCAGAATGTCATCTGTGTTTTCCTCGTCATAGGATAAATAAGGTATTCCCACTATGAATTGGTTCATAAGTGTATCAGAATGCAGGAAATGAAGTCTTTGAGGCTCAAAATAACCCTGGGGGGGGACACCCAGACCCCACACTTTGGTGTATATATATATATATACACATACATATACACACACACACAAACCCCCCAGGTAAATCCCTGCCAACTCAGTCTGTTATTCCCTTGCATGTCATTCTGTCATGTTTGTACTTTTGTTTCTTTGCGTGCAGTGTCCATAACGTACAGCGTTTGGGACAAAGAACTCCCAAATGTAAAAGAAAAAACAAAAAACAAAAAAACAACAAGCATCGGGTTAGAATCTCGGAAAAATACATTCTTAACCATTATGTCATCATGATATGTCTCATAGGTTATAGAAAACACCATATAGGAAGAGGAAGTCAATGGTTTTTGCCACCTCTCGTGTTACAAGTTTCAACTCGTGTCTTCCAGAATCTTCGGTCTGAACTGACTGGAACAAAAAAACTGACAATAATGTCCAAAAACATTTAAATAAGCAACAATAATGTCCAAAAACATGTATAAAGTGACAATAATGTCCAAGAATATTTAAAAAAAAGTGACAATAATGTGCAAAAGCATTTAAATAACCAACAATAATGTCCAAAAACATTTATTAAGTGACAATAATGTCGAGGAACATTTAAAAAAAGTGACAATAATGTGCAAAAGCATTTAAAAAGGTGACAATAATGTCCAAAAACATGTATAAAGTGACAATAATGTCCAAGAATATTTTAAAAAAAAGTGACAATAATGTGCAAAAGCATTTAAATAAGCAACAATAATGTCCAAAAGCATTTAAATAAGCGACAATAATGTACCAAAATGTCTAAAAAAGGACTGGATTTTAAGCTACAAAACCTTTGCTAAGACAGCAAATGTTGGAAAAAAAAGAGACAAAAAGAGATGAATTCATGTCACTAAACGCGTAAAAACTAAACGCGGGATTGTTAAGGGACAGCTGAAGCAGCTGTGGGTCACGCCAGAGAGAAGGACGTCGGTGAAAAAGACCGAGACGAGAGCCAGGACCGAGGATCTACCCGCCGGTAGAATCCCGCCGTCGCCGAGACACGGAGATATCCCGCACTTTGTTGCTACAAGAGGCCGGCGGGCGGCTTTTCTGTTCATTCTCGCCATGGAATTAGCAGGAGTGGTTGTCTCCCTCCTGGTGCTCTGGACACCGACCACCGCATCTGACGGTAAGCTCTCTCTCTCTTTGTTGTTGTTGTGTCTTGGTCCTCGTTCGTTCGTCCACTTCCACGACTTCTGCTTCATCGTTGGTATCAGCGACAGAGCTTCCCTGGGACTTTCTACTTATACCGAGGGGGCGTTGCACACATGAGCAGTAGGGTTGGACACGTCACCACTTTGCATGTCCCGCCCTACTCTGCTTCTGATTGGCTTACCTGCTCCTCTGTCTAAACCTGTTCAATCCAACCAAAGAAGGCGACGTGCCTCTGATGAGGAAGTAGTAATGGGCTTTACAAACAGGGGGGGGGGGGGTGTGCGGTGCGAATGGGAAGGCAAGGCAAGTTTGTTTGGACAGCACAACTCATACACAGGGCAAGGTGACGTGCTTTCAGAGGCATAGAAACACATTGTAATCATAAACAATAAAAGTACATTCAAAAGACAATAATAACAAGACAAAATATAGTTAACCAATAGAATAACAAACAGAGATATTAAATATACATTAGTCACTGTAGTTATTGATGTCCACACTGCACTAAGTATCTAGCAATCTTTCCAAACTTCTACTTGACTCATCTATTTCTTACCGTAGCGATGTTACTTAACGTTACTTTTATACACTTATTGACTCGCTCTTTTCTTACTCTTATGTTTACCTTAAATATGACTGTGAGCATCTGCAACTAAACACGTTTCCTGAGGGGATCAACAAAGTATTCTGATTAAATCTTTATTATAAATAAGCCAGCGAGAGTCCATTTAAGGACTAGAATGAATGAATGAATGTATAAACACTAATGTTTTCAGGCCTGATTTAAATGAGAGGACAGTTTGAGGCGTTCAGGGACTTTGTGCCACAGTCCAGCTCTAATCTCCATCTTTATTACATTTTGGGCTTTCTGAGACTTTGAGCTGCCTATCTTATTTTCCTTGATGATGTCGAAGGATTGTTGTATTTTCATTAGTGCTGCACGATGTAAGGAACATATGCCATAACGATATAACTCGCGATAAATAAACAGACATTGAACAGACCTTTTGGGGCTCACAGCAGCGGTTGGTATCTGTATGACTCACAGCAGGATAACTGGTTGGTGACTCAGGGCTTTTCAGTTGGCTAAAAAACATTAACGGAGAACAAAGCAGACGGCTCGGAGGTAGGCGTGTGTCCTCGCCGCCATTTGAAATAATCCTTAGACTGTAAAAAGTAACAATTAGGCTTTATTTACTCACTTTACTCTAAATGTCGACATTAAACAGTAAATGATTCCCATCTGGACGACTCACACACTCACTCTGTTTCTTCTTGTTCAGACACAAAGAATATCACAGCAAAGCCTGGACAGGACGTCCGTCTTCACTGTCAGGGTCCCAGAGGTGCTGACATCACAGTTATAGTGTGGAGCAGACCTGACCTGGAGTCAAAGAAATATGTTTTTCTATACAAAGAAAACCACACAAATGGGAACTACCAGCTCCCCTCATATCGTGGTCGAGTGGACCTGAGTGATCCGGAGACGAAGGACGGAAATGCTTCCGTTGTTCTGAAGAACGTCAGCGTCAACGACACCGGAACATACGAGTGTGGAGTTATAATCAGGGGGGGAGACGAACCTAAACTCTACAGCACCGTCCAGCTAAATGTCTCAGTCTCAGGTGAGTTTGTAGAGTTGAGTCTCTGTGTTTATGCGTCATTTGTGTTCTCTGAATATGTTTCTGATGAGACTTTTGTAGAGAACAGCTGCTGCGAGTCGGCAGATAATGTCTGACGTCAGTCTTCTACTGACGGCTGATTCCTCTCGACTCTTTCTGCTCTGCAGGTCACACAGATGGAGACGAAGGAGACAAGGATGGAGGAAACATCAACAGCCATTATGGACTGATAGCAGCTCTGCTGCTTCTTGTTGTTGTGATGATAGTTTTGGTCGTTCTCTGGGTACCTAAAAGACCTCAGAATAATAATTCTGCTGATGAAGAAGCTGGCCCACAGCAGGACACACTCCTGGACCAAACAACTCTAAATAATCATTTTACTGACCGATTGGTCAACGAGACTCAATTCAGCTTGACAGCCAGAGCCATGACTTGAAAATATCACATCATTTCCATGTCACTTTACAGGGTGGAACCTTGTTAAACATTGCTGCTAGATGTGAATTTCCCAGACGTACAGGGGCTTAGTTATAACTAGAGCCGTTGTTATGACTCAGCGCCGTATGATTGGCTCTTGTTTTTTGCCAGTGATGCTTATGGACCCTATAGGGTGGGTAAACCTGGGTAAACCCTGACGAACTTCCGGGAAATTTGAGATTTGCTCTGCAAGTCACTCTGGCGAAGAGCCCATTCAAGCCCATTTCCAAAGTCCCCAAAATCGAGGCACCAATCACAACCGCTGAGGCGGGCTTTACGCGACGACGATAGCACAGCGACGGCGAGCAGCTTCTTGTTTACATTCAACATGACGGCTACCGAAGCACAGCGTCACCCGGATGGTTGGTCTGATTGGTTGAAGGACTACCCAATGGCGCCCAGAGGCATTTGAGCGGCGTCCGTTGGTGACGCCCCTTTGGAAATGAACTGTCAATGAACCTTTCCCAGACTGGGAACGGGAACCCAGAACCCGGTCTGGGTTTCCCTGGTGTCAGCCAGGCTAATCAAACCCTCGAGTGTAACATTGTTTAAATGGAAACAATTGCCCACTGAGGTAAATGATTTGAAATGTCAGCGATGAGTAATGTAATGATGTGAAGATCTCAGTTGTTCTCACATTTGTACATGTAAATATATATATATGAATAAAGTTTGTACCTTATTAACATGTGTATATGGTGTTTTATAAGACATATCATGAGTGAAATAAGCAGTCAGCGCTATGGTTAAGAATGTATTTCTCCCAGATTCTAACCCCATACTTCTTTGTTTGGGTGGTGAGTTGAAATATCAGCCATCTTTCTGCAGAATCACAGACTCCACCTTTAAAATAGCAACATTACCTCGATATGAAACCCCCGCTTTACTGGGAAGAGTCCTGAGGTTTACGTACTGTAAGTAAAAGTACACAGTTATTTACAGTAAAATGTACCACAAAGGTAAACGCTGTCATCCAAACTGGCCGCATTCACGTTGTTAGGAAGGGTAACGTACCTTCATTCAGTTATTATTATTATTAGATTTTCTTTTTCTCTCTCTCTCTCTCTCTCTCTCTCTCTCTCTCTCTCTCTCTCTGTCTCTCTCTCTCTCTCTGTCTCTGTCTCTCTCTGTCTCTCTCGCTCGCTCTCTCTGTCTCTCTCTGTCTCTCTCTCTCTCTCTCTGTGTCTCTCTCTCTCGCTCGCTCTCTCTGTCTCTCTCTCTCTCTCTCTCTCTCTGTCTCTCTGTCTCTCTCTCTGTCTCTCTCTCTCTCTCTCTCTCTCTCTCTCTCTCTCTCTCTCTCTCTGTCTCTCTCTCTCTCTCTCTCTGTCTCTCTCTCTGTCTCTCTCTCCCTCTCTCTCTGTCTCTCTCTCTCTCTCTCTCTCTGTCTCTCTCTGTCTCTGTCTCTCTCCCTCTCTCTCTCTCTCTCTCTCTCTCTCTCTGTCTCTCTCTCTCTCTCTCTCTCTCTCTGTCTCTCTCTCTCTCTCTCTCTCTCTCTCTCTCTCTCTCTCTCTGTCTCTGTCTCTCTGTCTCTCTCTCTCTCTCTCTCTCTCTGTCTCTCTCTCTCTCTCTCTCTCTGTCTCTGTGTTCAGCTTTATGTCTGATTCTGTCTTCCTGTAAGAGTTTGTGTTTCCTAGGATGGTGAAGACATGTCCTGCCTTACTCTGCCTCTGATTGGCTTACCCTTGTATTCTCACCCTAACCCTAACCAATCTCACTCCTCGTGCCTAAATCTAACCAATCCTACCAATGAAGTACTAGCCAATGAGGTTGACCCATGTATGCCCCTGAACCACACAGGATGACTCCCATTTCACCTGCCTGTCCTGTAGCTGCCTGTTTCATTGTTAACCTTTTCTCTGTTCATGACGTGATAAGATTCAGGTAGTTCAGAGTAATATAAAATAAATATAAATATGTGCAGTGTATTACCTTATAAGAGCAGAATAAATATGGCTGTGGCTATGTGATATGAACAATGTATGAACAACGTGTACAGACAGTGGTGTAGTCTACGTGATACGCAGGTATACGCAGTATAGCCACTAAGAAAGCTCCAGGATTTCCATATATATTAAAGTGCATTAAAGTGTATCAGAATACAGGACATGAAGTCTTTGATGCTCAAAACTTCCCTGGGGGAGGACACCCCCCCACTATGATATGTCCATACTGGGCCATATATATTTATATAGTACAGTATACCCGCTAAAATACATTGGACTACACCACTGTGTACAGATATGTGCAATGTAGTATCAGTAACATTATAATAGTAGTAAGAATAATATAGATGTAAGAAAAGAGAATAAATATGGATATTCAGTATGAGCCTTTGCTCTATTATTATGAAACTGCCTACCTACATTAAGAGTGGTATCATTAATTAGATACATATTTAGGTTGTTTACTCCCCGATTATTAGTGCTTCTTATTTGCTATTTATCATGTCTGCTAGCAGGGAAGGGGGGGGGGGGTAGCTATACCTGATCAACCACTGGCACTGACCCAGTTATTTTGCATCGCTGTACCTGAAATGGAAATAAATGGACTTAAAAATGGATTTTGGTTTTTTATGTGCATTGAAATCATACAGCTATCTTGGTAAGTGGTTATGGAAGGATTTTCAGCCACTACATGTTTTTTTTATGTCAGAAATATGGGTTTCTTTCAACCAACTTGCCCAAAAATAACATGGCTATGTTAATTATCAGTTAAATTGTGGGCGTTTCAGTAAAAAAAAAAAAAATAGAAAAAGTGTCAAAACTGTTACTAAACTTTGACAGTCTGTGATTATCCATCAACATATGTTCCTCTGATGTTAACTAGTCAAAATAATTCATAATTTCATTTTTTATTACTCAAAATGTAGGCATAATTTCATAAAAATGAGGTTTATTGATCATGAATTCCAAAAATAAGTGTAAAACTAGTGGCAATAACGTGGTGTTAGTGGTGTATATACTGTGTTAGTGGTAGTAAAAAAAAAAAAAAAAGCTCCAAAAAAACGTCGAAAAAAGTGACTAAATACGTCAAAAAAGTGTTCATTTTTGACCCAGGGGGACAACAGTCGGCGGTAAGACAACACAAGGGTTAATGTAAGTGTGGATGAGACTTATTAGTGGATAGATCAACTGTAACATGTCTCTGATTGAGCTGAGTCAAAGTAAAGAGGACCTTTAAGTCTGAAAGAGGCCCAGAAGCAGGAGGTGAAGGTGGAGGCTGAGTGGTGGTGTTTGAACGCCACCTGCTGCTCACCGAGCAGACAGGACGCAGTCAGAGACCTCGTCTCTCTGGATGTTAAATCATCAACCTGTCTTCAGTTCTCAGAGCAACGACTGCAGCCCAGATTACACTAAACGAATACACAATACACACCACACCAACGGTGGAAGAAGTGTAAAATACAAAGACTGGAATAGAGACTAGGACATGTGAGTCACTAAAACATGCATGTGAAATCAAGAACCTTCCACCCAAGAGACCGGCGGTCTTGTCCCGTATTTCACTGAAACGCAACGGTCAAACATGTACGATACCAGAACCGATACCTTGATACCAATTTTATGAAACAAAAATAAATTACAATATTACACATTACGGCACATATCTATTTATTTATTTTCCAATCATCGCCCTGACTCACTGTAGAGAGAAAGATTAATTTTCCTCGTGGCGTGATAACCTTCATACACACAGTCCTTGTAAAAGGACTACTCCCCCTCTATGCTGTATTTTGTTGTATTTCATTTGTATTTTGTAACTCATGCTTATTATTTATTTGATCATATGTATTGTGCATGTGTGAAGCACTTTGTAACTGTGCGTTTGCATGTACAAATAAAGTGCTAGTTACTCAACAGGGACATCAGAGACGTTTAAGACACAGAAACACATTCAGAGAAGACATCATTCAAGACGTTTAACTTTCAGCTATGGGACTGGCCCTTTAATTTATAAAGCTCCTTTCATTAACTCAAAATGCTTAATTGCATTTAAAGACAAAATATATTGAAAAAATCTGTCAAAAAAAAAAAAAAAAAAAAGAGTAAGCTTGTGTTATTTTATTACCAAAAGAACAATTCAATTCAGTTTTATTTATAGTATCAAATCATAACAGGAGTTATCTCGAGACACTTTACAGACAGAGGAGGTCTAGACCACGCTGGGGTTTATCACACCACACTTAAATATCATAAAAACGGGCAGATTCAAGAGTCTTGATTGGTCGAATTAGGAGGAGAAGGTAACTTTTGGATGAATTTTCATAAATAGCATCGACGTAGTCAAAAAGTAATCTCTTTTGCCACCCAACGCTAACCTTTTAGTCCTCTGTGAAAGGTATTCAATTCCAGTTGTGAGTAGAATAACCAGGATCATGACACACTTTTATTTCAGCAAGTCTTAACTGTGCAATAATAATGTGACTGTGCAATCATTATCACACTATAAAATGATCTACTCTTCTATATTTATCAATTAGTTGTAATTTGTTTGTTTGTGTCTACGTGTATTTGTGTACGTTCCCCCTATCCCGCGTTGTTGCAACATAGTCAGTGGGTGTTGAACTTGAAAAAAGATCTTGAAAAAGTTTTTCTTTTTCATTTTCAGCAGCAACAGCCTTCTCCGAAATCTTCTTAGTGTAGAACAGAAAGAACAGAGCAATAAAAATCACAACAATAACTGGAAGTCCAAGGATGCCTCTTCCCACAGTGGGTCCATCTGTGTGACCTGCAGAGCAGAAAGAGTTGTGAGGAATCAGGTTTCAGGTGAAGACAAGAAAACAACAGACTCTCAAACTCACCTGAGACTGAGACATTTAGCTGGACGGTGCTGTAGAGTTTAGGTTCGTCTCCCCCCCTGATTATAACTCCACACTCGTATGTTCCGGTGTCGTTGACGCTGACGTTCTTCAGAACAACGGAAGCATTTCCGTCCTTCGTCTCCGGATCACTCAGGTCCACTCGACCACGATATGAGGGGAGCTGGTAGTTCTCATTTGTGTGGTTTTCTTTGTATAGAAAAACATATTTCTTTGACCCCAGGTCAGGTCTGCTCCACACTATCAGTCCGATGACAGCACCTCTGGGACCCTGACAGTGAAGACGGACGTCCTGTCCAGGCTTTGCTGTGATATTCTTTGTGTCTGAAGAAGAAGAAGCAGAAAGCACACAGTTCATTTTATCAACCAATGATTTGTATTAACAGAGATCACTTTAGTGTAAATTCTGCCTACTGCAGATCGAACTTTTTGCCAGTCGGCCTTCAGTGTTGTCAATTCTTTTGACTTTGTGCCGGCGGAGCAGCACGCTTCTACGTCCCTTCTAGCGAACTGTGAGAGTGAAACTAATGGTGTGCGCCTCCAACTCCATGGTGATTAAGATTTATAAAACTTAACCAGGTGTTTGTGCGGCTTTATACATTTGCTGAAAAGAGTGCTAATGCGTATTTCTGTCTCAAAAAAAAAAAAAGACACTAAACCGTATTGACAGGAAAAGAGGCAGAGGCAGCTGGAGCAGTGGGACTTGGGCATAAAGATGGCCGCATTGCTTTTTAAGGCAGTGATTCCCAACCAGTGGTACGGGGACCCCAGGGGGTACTTCTGCTGTTGTCAGGGGGTACTTCTGCTGTTGTCAGGGGGTACTTCTGCTGTTGTCAGGGGGTACGTGGAAAGATGGTTGAGAAGCTAAACTCATTTGAAAAAAGTGCAATCAAAAAGTAGTTAGCAAGCAAGAACGGAAGTTTAAAAAAGGTAGCTAAAAGTACTGACTAAACTCATGAAATACTGTAGCTAAAAGTACTGACTAAACTCATGAAATACTGTAGCTAAAAGTACTGACTAAACTCATGAAATACTGTAGCTGAAAGTACTGTCTAAACTCATGAAATACTGTAGCTAAAAGTACTGACTAAATTCATGAAATACTGTAGCTAAAAGTACTGACTAAACTCATGAAATACTGTAGCTGAAAGTACTGACTAAACTCATGAAATAGCTAAAAGTACTGACTAAACTCATGAAATAGTTAGCTAAAAGTACTGACTAAACTCATGAAATACTGTAGCTGGAAGTACTGACTAAACTCATGAAATAGCTGAAAAGTACTGACTAAACTCATGAAATACTGTAGCTAAAAGTACTGACTAAACTCATGAAATACTGTAGCTAAAAGTACTGACTAAACTCATGAAATACTGTAGCTGAAAAGTACTGACTAAACTCATGAAATAGCTAAAAGTACTGACTAAACTCATGAAATAGCTAAAAGTACTGACTAAACTCATGAAATACTGAAGTACTGACTAAACTCATGAAATAGCTAAAAGTACTGACTAAACTCATGAAATAGTTAGCTAAAAGTACTGACTAAACTCATGAAATAGTTAGCTAAAGTACTGACTAAACTCATGAAATACTGTAGCTAAAGTACTGACTAAACTCATGAAATAGTTAGCTAAAGTACTGACTAAACTCATGAAATACTGTAGCTAAAACTACTGACTAAACTCATGAAATACTGTAGCTAAAAGTACTGACTAAACTCATTAACCTTTTAGTCCTCTCTGTGAAAGGTATTCAATTCAAATTGTGAGTAGAATAACCAGGATCATGACACACTTTTATTTCAGCAAGTCTTAACTGTGCAATAATAATGTGACTGTGCAATCATTATCACACTATAAAATGATCTACTCTTCTATATTTATCAATTAGTTGTAATTTGTTTGTTTGTGTCTACGTGTATTTGTGTACGTTCCCCTATCCCGCGTTGTTGCAACATAGTCAGTGGGTGTTGAACTTGAAAAAAGATCTTGAAAAAGTTTTTCTTTTTCATTTTCAGCAGCAACAGCCTTCTCCGAAATCTTCTTAGTGTAGAACAGAAAGAACAGAGCAATAAAAATCACAACAATAACTGGAAGTCCAAGGATGCCTCCTCCCACAGTGGGTCCATCTGTGTGACCTGCAGAGCAGAAAGAGTTGTGAGGAATCAGGTTTCAGGTGAAGACAAGAAAACAACAGACTCTCAAACTCACCTGAGTCTGTCATGTTCAGCTTGATGGTGCTGTAGAGTTTAGGTTCGTCTCCCCTCCTGATTATAACTCCACACTCGTATGTTCCGGTGTCGTTGACGCTGACGTTCTTCAGAACAACGGAAGCATTTCCGTCCTTCGTCTCCGGATCACTCAGGTCCACTCGACCACGATATGAGGGGAGCTGGTAGTTCTCATTTGTGTGGTTTTCTCGGAGGAAGAAGACATATTTGTCTGACTCCAGGTCAGGTCTGTTCCACCCTATCAGTCCGATGACAGCACCTCTGGGACCCTGACAGTGAAGACGGACGTCCTGTCCAGGCTTTGCTGTGATATTCTTTGTGTCTGAAGAAGAAGAAGCAGAAAGCACACAGTTCATTTTATCAACCAATGATTTGTATTAACAGAGATCACTTTAGTGTAAATTCTGCCTACTGCAGATCGAACTTTTTGCCAGTCGGCCTTCAGTGTTGTCAATTCTTTTGACTTTGTGCCGGCGGAGCAGCACGCTTCTACGTCCCTTCTAGCGAACTGTGAGAGTGAAACTAATGGTGTGCGCCTCCAACTCCATGGTGATTAAGATTTATAAAACTTAACCAGGTGTTTGTGCGGCTTTATACATTTGCTGAAAAGAGTGCTAATGCGTATTTCTGTCTCAAAAAAAAGACACTAAACCGTATTGACAGGAAAAGAGGCAGAGGCAGCTGGAGCAGTGGGACTTGGGCATAAAGATGGCCGCATTGCTTTTTAAGGCAGTGATTCCCAACCAGTGGTACGGGGACCCCAGGGGGTACTTCTGCTGTTGTCAGGGGGTACTTCTGCTGTTGTCAGGGGGTACTTCTGCTGTTGTCAGGGGGTACGTGGAAAGATGGTTGAGAAGCTAAACTCATTTGAAAAAAGTGCAATCAAAAAGTAGTTAGCAAGCAAGAACGGAAGTTTAAAAAAGGTAGCTAAAACTACTGACTAAACTCATGAAATACTGTAGCTAAAAGTACTGACTAAACTCATGAAATACTGTAGCTGAAAGTACTGACTAAACTCATGAAATACTGTAGCTAAAAGTACTGACTAAACTCATGAAATACTGTAGCTGAAAAGTACTGACTAAACTCATGAAATACTGTAGCTAAAAGTACTGACTAAACTGATGAACCTACAGTGAAATAATTAGCTGAAAGTACTGACTAAACTCATGAAATACTGTAGCTGAAAGTACTGACTAAACTCATGAAATACTGTAGCTGAAAGTACTGACTAAACTCATGAAATACTGTAGCTGAAAGTACTGGATAAATGGTGAAAACATTCAGCTTCCCTCCCAAGTAGCCTAGTGTAGGATTGCTGACCAAACCAACCTACATATTCAACAAGTATGAAAACATAGCAATATCCACTTTTATATAATGAATGTTAGCCTATCAAACATTTGGAACATACATTGAGAATTGATGAAGCGGTACGTGAGTTAATGTATGAATGAAAAATGTCTTATGAAGATAGAAAAAATGAAATGTACCAACTCTCCATACATTTCAATAAAGATAATGTGACAGAGCTGGTTGGAAGGTTGGAACCAGTGGATTAAGGGTTAGCGTTACATTAGATATGTTGGACCAACACGGTTAGGAATCACTGGATTAGGGGCAGAATTAAGGCCAAACCGAGAAGGGGCAGGCCGCCGTTAAATTCCCGCCAAGGGCCCCCCAAAACCACTCATGTTACAATTTCTTTCCATTTTCAAGGGTCAGAAATGAAAGATCTGACATCTGTTTGTGTCTTTCAGGCAATTTGATCTAGAAGGCACACTTTAAAGAAGCCAGTGGAAACATCACATCTTGCTCTGCGGACCGATAGCGTGCAGCCGTACGGTTTCTCTTTCTGACCACATTTCTGTGGTTGAACAGAGACGAGCTGTCAGAGACGCAGGTACAAACCCCCCCCCCCCCCTGTTTATTTTCTCCCATCCAAACCGCTGCTATCGACAGGAACATACAGCTGGTTTCATGTGTAAGAGCAATGTTTTCAGATAACAACCTCAAACTCAATGAAAGTCTTTCCGAAACTCTCCAATCAAAGCAGCAGCTTCAAGTTTAGCCTCAGATCTCAAATGCACAAAACCACAAACGCATCCTTCAGAGTTTCTCTGACTGTCAGTGAACGTATCACGCAGGTAAGACTGTTCTAGTGTTTGTCTCTCTTCACTTCCTGTTATGATTCAGAGCCTCGTTTTAAAAATGATTTCATCTGCTTTACTGCACCTTAACAGACTAACGCACACAGGACATATACGGTGTGTTGAAGGAAAGTCACGAAAACATTAGACTAAACATTACTACTGTCAAAAACTCTCTCCTCATAGTGTATGGAGAGGAAACCACAACACTGAGCCACAGTTACATAGGAAGGAGGGGAGGGGGGAGGGGTTTACTTGATGACACATTTCAATAAGTCTCACTTCACAAAGAGTCAGGATGGAGGAAACATCTCTGCTGTGGCTTCTCTGTAAGTAAACTCTGGGTGCCTTTCGGTCTGGGCTACAACTTAGCAATCATCAATAGAGTACTGCCATCTAATTACATTATTAACAGTGTAGTTTTTTATCACTTTCATGCCTGTGTGTCACAGTGCTGAATGTTACTTTGAGACGATGTGACTGAAAAGTATTTGAAATTCTTTAAAAGTGTATTGTTTCTTAAAGGGGAGTTGAACTAATTTAACTCGTGAAGTTCGGCTTTTAGTCCCTTTTCAGACGGTGAAAACTGTTGTAAAATGCATTATGGGAAATGTACGATCCAGGATCCAAGATGGCACAATTAATACTGACTAAATATTCTGCATGTAGATCATTGTGAGAACTTGTAGGAAACGTTAGAAGACAAAATATGATTTCCTATTAACTGGGAGTACTTTGTTCATGGGATGTTGCCATTTTTTAAAGATCGTTTTACAACTTTTTGACAGAAACAGAGCGAAGGTGAGTCTGACTCATACTGAGCCAACAGAGGAAACATTAGCTGGTAAAACAAATTGATATAACGTGTTGAAATGTAAAGATAAACTGTCCAACACAACCATCCAGTTTTCAGGGACTCCTTTCGGTCCTGTTCTTCTTAGTCTGTACACAGCAGCACCAACATTAGTCTGTGTTCACTACGCTCTAATGCCTGTCACTCTTCTCTGATGTCTAGTTGCACGTTAAACCACAAACCAACCTGAGTTTCATTTCTCTTCAGTTCTGACTTCACCGCTGAGCTGCACCACAAACACAGGTTAGTAACCTCCTCTTTCTTGATAGAACCGTTAGAGTTTGCATGTGGAGAACAAGTTGTAAATGTGTTTTGTGTTGAAACCGATCATGCAAACAAGATGTATATATAAAACCTAAATATTATATAAACTACATCCTCTTGCTCTTACACACTCATTCACAGGGATGTTTAGTTCAATTGAAAACGTAACCTAGAGACGATGTTGCGATGGGATCAACACCAACAACTGCACCGTCAAAAAAGGCCAGGGGCGTACAGCGGAGGCCCCTTCACTGCTTTCTTCTTGCCTACTTACAACACCCGTAAAGATCCAGACACACCAACCCGACATCAAAGAACTAGTGGCGACGAAGGTCGAGTGTTTTGTCGCCTCAAGTCGCCTAGGTCTGGGCCTAAAAGTGGCTCTAGAACACATCGCAAAGACTACAGCCAACAGCAAACTAGCATGCACGAAATAACTCTCCATACTTGCAGGCATAGGTAGTCTCTATTTGACATGGAAAAAGTTTTGATGCTATTCTGTTGACAGACAGACAGGTAGACAGACATATAAACACCTTGCAAAATACTCAAACGTGCCTCTGTGGTAGTTCGTGCTAAAGTGGACGTCACCACGACCATATTTTGCCATGATGACACTCAAACACATCAGCCACGCGCTTCCCACGGCTGTCGATTAATTTTTTTAACCACCACATCCTCTTCCCTCCCCCCTCCAGCCTCTCTGACTGTGAGTCCCAGCAGCTCTCAGTTCTTCAGCTGGACGGATGTCTCTCTGAGCTGTGACAAGGACGACACCTCTGCTGGATGGACTCTGAGGAGGAACACGAGTGAGGAAGAAAAATCTAAGTGCGGAGATGGCTGGGGAAGACCTGCTGGTTCATCCTGTAACATTGGCTACATTGTCCCTTTGGACAGTGGAGTTTACTGGTGTGAGTCCAGAGGAGGAGCAACCAGTAACAGCATCAACATCACTGTCACTGGTAAGATCAGACTGTGGAGTCAGTATTGATGAAGCTGTGTGTGAATGGATGACATGCTGTAGTTTGTCTCTGTGTTCAGATGGACCAGTGATCCTGCAGAGTCCTGTCCTCCCTGTGACGGAGGGAGAAGACCTCACTCTGCACTGTAAAACAAAGACGTCCTCCAACCTCCCAGCTGGTTTCTATAAAGATGGCTCCTTCATCAGGACTGAGCCTGCAGGTCACATGACCATCCACCATGTTTCCAGGTCTGATGAAGGCCTCTACAAGTGCACCATCAACAGTGATGGAGAGTCTCCATCCAGCTGGGTCTCTGTCACAGGTGAGGTTACCTTTAAGAGGTTCATTCAGTTCAATTAGCCTACATTTTATTTATAGTGTTAAATCCAAACAGAAGTTATCTCAGGGCACTTTACAGACCAAACTATTATTTACAGAGACATTTCAACCCAAGAGCAAGCATTTGGGGTGACAGTGGCGAGGACAAACTTCCTTTTAACAGGCAGAAACCTCAGACAGCAGCAGGTGCAACCACAATCTAGGTGCCACCACAATCAAAGGAAATCTGTGAGGCGAGAAAGCAAAAGAACTCCGGGGAAGAAGCTAAGTTAGTAACCGGCATTAATGGGACATGAGACACACAGATGGAGAGAGAAAGAGAGAGGAGCTCAGTGTGTCATAGGAAGTCCGTCCAGCAGTCTAAACCTAAGGCAGCAAAACTAAAGCAAACCTGAGCCAGCCTAACTATAAGCTTAATCAAAGAGTTGAGCGTCCGCCTCCCAAACCGCAACTGGGTGCTGGTTTAATTATCCAGATTTTCACCTCACAGCTGGGATTCTCTCTTTCCCCAGGGAAACTTGTGGCCATGGACCAACCTTCGACCACGGCACTGCCTCCTGACACAAGCATGGCTCCACATCCTGACTCAACCATGGCTCCGCCCCCTGAAACAACCTCAGACCACCTCCACCTTGTGTTCAGAGTAGTCGTCCACCTGGTGGTGTTCTGTCCGTACTGCATCTCCACTTTCATCATGGTGTCTTTATATCGAGGCAGGACAACAGGTAGGACTCTGAATCATTCACTGACTTTACAATCAATCAATACATCTCGCACTACCACGCTGGTGTTGATGATTGACAGCTGTTTCTTAAGTCCAGTTTAGACTAAAGATTAGCTACTTGCAGCCACTTTCTAAAGCCAAGTGGCGTGTTATCTGTACACATTTTGAGCTATCTGTGTGTATGTCTACGCCATATACAGCACGTTGCATTTTGAGCGTGTATGTCTACGCCGTATACAGCATTAGCGATTATGCGTCTTGATAACATGCCAAAATGGCATACGAATTGGCGTGTCATACATACGCCACTTATTGAGATCAGTCTGTGCATTTTTACCTATCCCCGTGTATGTCTACGCCGTATACAGCGGACAGGTTGGGTTTAGGAAAAGAAGAACGGGACGGTTGGGTTTAGGAAACGTGGGTTCACGATCCCCGGTCTCCTGGGTGAAAGTCCTGTGTTGTTTGACCCATTCAACCCCCGACCAACCTCCCTATGCAGATTTTCGGGCTTTCATACTTCGCTACGGCGTAAATTGACACGCTAAAAAGCGAGTATGCGTCTTGATAACACGCCAAAATGGCATACGAATTGGCGTGTTATACATACGCCACTTAATGAGATTAGTCTGTTATTTCTATAGTTTGTAATTGACTTGACCAGCTGACTTCTCTATTGGCTGTTGAAACAGGAGACGTCTCTTACGTTGTAAAACCAGCCTCTGGAGACTCCACCAGCTGACTTCTCTATTGGCTGTTGAAACGGGAGACGTCTCTTATGTTCTAAAACCAGCCTCTGGAGACTCCACCAGCTTGCTTCTCTATTGGCTGTTGAAACAGGCGACGTCTCTTACGTTGTAAAACCAGCCTCTGGAGACTCCACCAGCTTGCTTCTCTATTGGCTGTTGAAACAGGCGACGTCTCTTACGTTGTAAAACCAGCCTCTGGAGACTCCACCAGCTGAGTCTTCCAGCGATGCCACCCGCTGGTTTGAGTCGAGCTGAGACAGGCCGGTTCAGTCTGCTGAAACCTTCCCTGCAACATTCTCAAACAGTTTTGTCTTGTCGTGAATCGTTGGTCTGAACTGGGCTTTACAGAACTCTTCAGCTGATCAATTATCTACGTTTTCTTTCTAACCTGCTCCGACTGTAGGAAACAACCTGAACGTCTCCGTGGTGACGACCCCGCCCACCCAGGCTGAGGAGGGATTGGATAACGACTATGATGACGTCGTCACCGCTGCCACCACAGAGCATCACTTCTGAACTGATCTGAAAAGAAGCTTGAATGTTTTGAGTCCTCCGTAACTCGGAAACAGTGGAGGACCCAGAACACTTCAAACATATTTTATATGAAATCATTGCTTAAAGTTTGAACTGCTCCTTTACTGCCAGCCACAGCTATCTCTGTAGTCCTGAGTATTTTCAATTAAGTTTCCATAGTTTTCCTAAAGTCTCTGCTGTTCTGGAGTCAGATTGATGTTGTGATGCTGTCTGTGTGTTTCCAGTCAGATAGAAAGTACTGCTGCTTGTTGTGGTTTAGTTGTGGCTCACAGAGTCAGACATCCTCTGCCGATCTTTGTCGTGTGTCTACAGAAAACTAGGTCACCGCAATCATACTGGGCCTCGAAACTCAGTATTTCTACAGAAAACAATTGACCACAATCATACTGAGCTTTGAAACTCAGCTTGTGTCCTTACATTTCTCACATTTCTGGTTGGTAAATGTCACGCAGTCACATTGTGGGGACTCAAACCCAAATGGGAGTCGAGTCCCAACAATGTCAAGTATTTCAAGATTCAAACTTGGTTTCTGGTGATGTTAGTGTTTAGATATGATTTAGGATGTAGTTGTTATTTTGGAAAACAACATTTTGAACTTGAGGACATTTTGACCTATCCTCAGAACAAAGGTTAGAAATGGGTTTAGTTTAAGTGTTTCTTAAGGTCTCTTCAGAACTAATACAGGCGTGTTTGTATGGCTTGTAGTTTTGAATTAATCTGCGTTGCTTTCTGTATTTTACAGGGTTTGTATTTCAGCTCTCAGTTCAGTCAGTGTCTTTAACGTCAGCTCCCTATCACTGCTGAGAGTGGGAATGATATTTACATTGTAAAAATGTCTTTGGATGACAGCATCATATCAGTTGAGTCAGACAGCCAGCAGGTGGCAGCACAGCACCTTCTCTTTCTTTACACATGTTCAGTTCAGCAGGGAACAGCTAAAGTTCAGTCTGTTATATGTAGTCTTTAATTAATGTGTTTTTCACCGTAACTTTATTAATTCATCACTAAATTACAGAAATGTCTGTGTGTCTGCTTGACACTGATGCTGTGTGTCACCTCTACAGATGGATGGAAAGAGTGTTTGAATATTGTAGTAAATATTGTGAAGTAAAAGTATTAAAAATGAACTAAAATGAAGTAAAAAATTAAGTCAGTCAAAAAGTACTAAACGTTAGATGACAAAATAAAGATCATTAACATGTCAAAACACACATGACATCTCGCCACAGAGTCTCCAAACCAACAGTTAATTGGACACCGTATACCTACAGTATTAGGGGACCACTAAGGTCTATATAAAAGAGACTTCAGATACAGTATTAGGGGACCACTAAGGTCTATATAAAAGAGACTTCAGATACAGTATTAGGGGACCACTAAGGTCTATATAAAAGAGACTTCAGATACAGTATTAGGGGATCACTAAGGTCTATATAAAAGAGACTTCAGATACAGTATTAGGGGACCACTAAGGCCTATATAAAAGAGACTTCAGATACAGTATTAGGGGACCACTAAGGTCTATATAAAAGAGACTTCAGATACAGTATTAGGGGGAACACTAAGGCCTATATAAAAGAGACTTCAGATACAGTATTAGGGGACCACTAAGGTCTATATAAAAGAGACTTCAGATACAGTATTAGGGGACCACTAAGGTCTATATAAAAGAGACTTCAGATACAGTATTAGGGGACCACTATCAATTCCTACTGTGATACATCAACCAAAGTGTCCCTGAGCAAGGCACTTAACCCCTAGTTGCTCCAGAGGTGTGCAACCTCTGACATATATAGCAATTGTAAGTCGTTTTGGATAAAAGCGTCAGCTAAATGACACGTAATGTAATATAGACACTTTACAAACGGCTAACCCCGTCATTGGAACCAAAATATGTTCTGAGTTTATTTGCAAAGCTGATGTCAGTGAACTAGCATGCTGCTGCTCCCCACAGCGGGCTGCTCGAAACACCGACTATCAACACACAGGACCAGTTGACCAATCACAGTCCTTGCGGTCTGCGTCGCCTCGACGCAAAGTTACACATTTTTGGAGGTGCACGTCGAGCTACGGCGGAGGGCTCGGAGGGGGGTTCGCGTCGACGCAGAGGGGTCTGCGGGGGTACGCCGTCGATTCGACGCAGAAGCATAAAACAGCCTTAAAGTATGAAGGCCACAACTGCGTGCTTTTCAGTGGTGTAGTCTACGTGATACGCAGGTATACGCAGTATACCTACTAAGATACTCCAGGATTTCCATATAAATGAAGTCTTTGATGCTTAAAATAACCCTGGGGGGGGACACCCAGACCCCACACTTTGATATGCCCCCCCCCACACACACACACACACACACACACACACACACACACACACACACACACACACACACATACTCTGAGCCAGGAAAAAATATACATATATGTGTGGTACAGTATACCCACCACAATACATTAGACTACACCATTGGTGCTTTTAATTTGACGGAGATTACAAATGACTAAAGTGAGGCAGAAGAGTGAGCCATTGAGTATAAACTCTTTTTAATTAATGTTAAACATGTTCTCCTCACACAGTCAAACTGATCCGTGTGATTTCCGTTGTTGTTTTTCACATTCACAGGGTTTTACAACATAAGAAAAGAACCTAAACCTAAATAACTGACACTGAGTCACTACCAGATGCTGCTGTTAGTCAGCTTCTTCTTTATATATTTTCTACAGATGATAATAACAACAAAAACAAGAAACACTAACAGTGGCATGATAAATATCAGTATATGATAGAAACCAGTGACTTTTTGTTCCCATCCATCAGTGTGACCTGCGGAGCAGAAAGAGGTGAGAGGAATCATCTGTCAGGAAGGTGAAGACTGAAGAATGAGAAAGAGAATCTCAAACTCACCTGATTCTGTGACGGTCAGCTTGATGAAGTGACTGAACTCAGTGGCCGTCTCCCTGCTTCTCGTTGAAACTCGAAACTCGTAAGTTCCGGTGTCATTGACGTTGGCGTTCTTCACAACAACGGAAACATCTCCGGCCTTCATCTGTGGGTCTCTCAGCTCCACTCGACCATGATATGATGGATGCTGGGCGCTCTCATAGTGGCGGTTTTCTCTGACAAAGAAGACGTAACCCTCTGACTTCAGGTCAGATCTGCTCCACTTCAACAATAGGATCTCAGCATCTCTGGGAGTCCGACAGTCAACAGTGACGTCCTGTCCAGCCTTCGCTGTTACCTCTTTTTGGTCTAAAAACAGGAAGCAAAAGTCAGCAGTACAGTTCTTTAATTGTGAGCAGTTCATTTTCAGACAGCAACCCAGTTTGTTCACATGGAAATGCCTTGACAACAGTAACAACAGAGATGTGAAACACAAACAGTGCTCCATTTTTAAGGACATTAGGGGAACATTGTGGCTTCATGTTATAGCAAGTATTCTACAAAACTGGGTTGTAATGGACACAACCATCACTCATGATTGATGACGTAAGAACATGAATATAACAGCAGATTCATAAAATGTTAACAGTGGTGTATGTTACAACATTCACGGCATCATTTGTTAATCCCCACCTCTCCCTCTCACACACAAATCTCACCTGCTACAGTCGGAGAAACTATCCATATAGATATGAAGAAAGCTACATATGGCGCAGTTGTTAATCCAGCCATGAGAGCACAATGAACACGCCCAGACAACTCAACTTCTGTACACTACACGCTTCTGCAGAGGGAGGGGAAAGGGTAAGAGCACCGCTGGGTCACAGCGCCTGACCGACTTGTACTGTCTTTCGCAGGCTGCAAGCTCAAACGTGCTTTAAAAGAGTGAAGATATTGGTGTCATATGACACTAGACGACCTAAGGAATCCTTGTCAGAGGAAAGGACCGGCATAGTTATTTTCAAAGGGTCTCTTGACCTCCGCCCTCTAGATAGCTGAATGAAAATGGGTTCTCTGGGTACCCACGAGTCTCCCCTTCACAGACATGCACACTTATAATAATACCATGCAGTTTTTATTCTAAAATTGTGTACTTTGGGTTTGTAGAACCTAATTCTGTGCAAACAAATCACTCACCAATATATTTTAGTGGCTATATATACACATATGTAGTATATTCATAGTCATAGTTTGACTGTTCAACTGCACGCCATATGTAACCAGTAGGCCTATATTCCATATTACATTAAATATAAATGTTTTCAGTGCAGTACTCAGAACAGGAAATGTAATTGTTTTCATTGACTCATTTATTCTGTGTTAGTACACCTTCACTGCCCAGGGTGTGTGCCGCATGCATGCACACATCATTTCCCCCATTATTAATTCAGAATCCCTTGTGGTATATTATAGACAATAGAGACAGTAGTTAACTTGTGTTTCCAGACTTTAGCTTCACTCAGTTAACACACAGTGCCACATATCACAGCAAAGGGGTGTTTGGCCTCACGGAGTGTAGAGGAAACATAGATTTTCATTAATAAATAATGATTTTACAATGAAATAGGCCCTCCTTGGGCTGCCCAAACATACAGAGGCGGTGGCGGCTGTGGAACGCAGCGTAGCAGCTGTTAAATACAGATCCAAGATCAAATCAAATAACTTCTCTCTGTGTGTCATTTTGTTTTCTCTGAGCTATTCCCTGAGACGCCGGCTGTTTGCCAATTTCCACTGAATAAAGCCACACACACACACACACACACACACACACACACACACACGGCCGGGGAGGTGCTGCAACTTCACTCTCCAGCATTTTGATGTTAATAGTGGAGAGAATGAAGAATCCTGTTTGAAACCGGTTTTATTGGTTACATCTCAAGAAGCCTCTTATAGTGGCGAGTCAGCCTGCTGGCCAGATAAATGTAGTGCAGTAAAAAGTACATGATTTGCCTCTGAGATGGAGCAGAGTACAAGTAGGAAGAAGCAGAACATGGAAAGACTCAGTAAAGTAGCTCAGAATTGTACTTAAGTACGGTAAATACTACAGACCACTACTACAGACTACTGAGTAAATGGAGTGCAGTTATAAAGCGCTACCAACCACGCAAAAACGTCCTCTTATTGGTCAGATGGGTCTGGGGGGGGGCGGGGAGCAAGACAGTAATAACAACCACACGTCCATACACTGGTGGCCGAGGCTGCCATACAACGTGCCACCTGCTCATCAGATAAACATTCACACACCGATGGTGCAGCAACGGGAGCAATTGGGGGTTCAGTATCTTGCCCAAGGACACTTTGACATCTTGGGCCCTATTTATTATCTATATTATTTTACTTAAGGTTTGCCATATAAGGGAATTCCTATGAACTGTACCCTACTGTTGCAGAAACATTTGGAAACTGTTAACATTAGAAGGGGCCCCCTAAGACAGAAGATATACAGCATCACAGCGTTACTATTAAAGACACCACAAGGGCATGTACGAATCCACAAAAAAAGGGTCCAAACGCCGGGCGCAGTGGTGGATTTAGCATTTTGGGGGCCCAGGGCGAACACAGTCATGTTTTTGGCAATAAATCTTATACTGTTGGAAAGCCTGTTTAGTTCGAGTACCATTTGAAAGGGAACTAAGTCCAATAGTGCAATGATAACGTCTAGAGAAAGTCTTTCATGCATCAGTCTGTCCTGTTGCTCAACTACCTGAGATCTTAATCCAGAGGTTTTAATGGCATATGTTTGTCGTTTGTACGTCTATGGAAAGGGTCTTATGTGTAACTGTATGCTCGTTTCCTTAAATGGAACTGCCTATGGTTGCAAAATGAATTTCAGTGTTAACTGACAGTACGGTCGTATGGTATCTTAGCTAGTTTAGAAAATGTCACGACAATACTTGATTTATTTAAGACACGAGAGAGAAACTTGGACCAGGAGCAGTTTGGATTAAACTGTTTTTATATCTCTGAATGTTGTATCTCTACATGAGGACAGGACAGAAAGACCTCTTTTCCCTTCATGTGTGTAACTTCAGAGGTGTAACCTCTACAAGTGTCTCATCAGCAGTGTTGGAGAGTCTCCATCCAGCTGGGTCTCTGTCACAGGTGAGGAGGTTACCTTTGATTTCAGGAGTTCATTCATCCAGATATTCACCTGACAGCTGATTCTCTCTACAGGGAACCCAAAGACCACAGGCCCACCAGCCTCTGCAGCTCCGCCCCTGGCCTCAGACCCCCTCCACCTTGTGTTCAGACTGGTCTGCCACCTGGTGTTCTGTCCCGACTTCATGTCCACTGTCCTCATGGTTTCTTTAAAATGACACAGACCAACAGGTAACAATCAATCAGAGCATGTGAGTGGATCGGAGTCTGAATACCCTGATTTTTTGATGGTTCTAAAGATCATCTTGCCAGATATTCTGAGGTGTGAGATATGTCAAGAGTGTTTTTTACCTCCTCCGATCTGCCCGGAAAACCATCCTGGGGTGTCTGGTGTTATAAGCCCCCAACGTTGTCTTCCAGGCACTAGGTTTAGGCAAGGATAAGGGTTAGGGTTAGGGTGCCTTGATGTCGACGGCCTCTGCGCTGCTTTGAAGTCGACGGTGGGGGCTTAAAACACCATCGAGCACATCCTGGCCACACTGATTTTCGCAAATAATTAACATGTTCAATATTTACGATGTGATATCCGGTTGTGAGTGGGGAACGCAGAGGGACATTTTCAATAAAATTAGTTCCTGTAGCTTTTCCTGAAGTCTCTGTTATTCTGTCGTCAGATTGGGGTCAGCCCAATGGTCCCACAGCCCAATGGTCCCACAGCCCTATGGTCCCACAGCCCTATGGTCCCACAGCCCAATGGTCCCACAGCCCTATGGTCCCACAGCCCAATGTTCCCACAGCCCTATGGTCCCACAGCCCAATGGTCCCACAGCCCTATGGTCCCATAGCCCAATGGTCCCACAGCCCAATGGTCCCACAGCCCTATGGTCCCACAGCCCTATGGTCCCACAGCCCAATCGTCCCACAGCCCAATCGTCCCACAGCCCAATGGTCTTTCTAATTTCTAAGATATTTTCAAGATTAGGTCTTCGTCTTGTGTTCCTACATTTCCCTTTAATTTAAGCCCTATCCTCCCACAACATTTTTTAGAGTTAGGGGTTAGGGTTAGGGGGATAAAATCTGATACACATTTATGAAAAGGAAATGTGGGATCATACGGCCTAATTTTGGAAAAGGATCTTAGAAATATGGGAACATAGGGCCTAATTTTGGAAAAGGATCTTAGAAATGTGGGAAATGTGGGAACATAGGGCCTAATTTTGGAAAAGGATCTTAGAAATGTGGGAACATAGGGCTGTGGGAACATAGGCACGCTCCCGTCAGATTCATGTTGTGATGCTGTCTGTGTGTTTCCAGTCAGAATGAAAGTACCGCTGCTTGTTGTGGTTTGATTCTGCTTCACAGAGAGATCCTCTGCCTGTCTTTGTCAGGGCTCTCAAGTGTCACACATTGAGTGTGACAAGTCACTCATTTCGGTCTTTTGTCACGCACTCCCGCCACACATTGTATTTCTCACGCGGAAAAACTATAATATATTTAATATGCCGCAGCGCCCAAAATTTCTCTGGCGCGCCGCTCTCACTGGAACCGGCAGGAATCAAGCGCGTCTCCCCTGGAGTTCTTAGTTGAGCCTGCCACTTATCAGCCAATCAAAACAAAGAGCCACACAATAGCCAATCAGAAAATGGCACATAGAGCAGCGTTCAGACACTTCCCTAAATGTTGTCTCATTCAGAGACCAGAGACCCAAACGGGGCTCTGAGTCTGTCAGAAGGTCTGAGATCTACCGTCTCAGCAGAGCAATCACGTAACGCCCAGCAGACTATGGTGCAGGTGGATTATTTTCTGAAATATAGTGACTTTATTCTTGTAATAGCCTATTATCACTTTATTTTTCTGAAAATATCACGACTCCTCCAAATCTCAGAGAACACAGATGAGATATATTTTGAATGTGCACAAAGTTTTGGACATGAGTAGAAATGTTGCTCAAACTTAACAATATTACAGTCCAGGGGTTTATTAAGTCATTAAAATGATTTCATGTATCATTGAGGTGAATAATTGTCACATTATGCACATTTAAGGAGGTTACTTCCTCAACAAAAGGGTTACACTTATTTTTGGAATTCATGGACAATAATCCTCATTTGTAGGAAATGGTACCCAATGTTTGAGTTAAAACGGCAGAAATTATGAAATATTTAGACTATTATTAGAGGAACGTATGTTGATGGATAATCAGAGACTTCAAAGAGTCAAAGTTTTGTCAGAATACTTTCCATTTGTTTTTTTTGAAATGCCAAAACTTGAATAAAAGTAGTGATCATGAATTGTACGTGCAAAGAGCATTGTCATCAAATTTTTGGGAAATATTTCTGATTTAGAAATTTTGAAAAGGGGTCGAATAGGACCCGAGGACAACATGAGGGTTAACATTTATTTATACAGGTAATCTTAATAAGACAGAATGTCTCATTCTCAAGAGAGACTTGTTTGTGACAATACCACAACAATAAGTTACAGACAGATTGAAATGTCTCTGAATGCACGCCGGCACCATAACTGTTTACTCTTCCCTCCCTGGGAATATGTGCCTTCCTAACGCCACATTTGATAAACAAGGACTAGAAAGACACACACACAGACACACACACCAGGCTCAATTGTATCAAGATTTCTGATTAACAGAGTGTACTCATTGCAGTTATTTTACTGCTTCCACGCCAGTGTCTGAAATCAGGTTTTTCATTGTTTTCATTTAGATCATCAAGGCTATAAATACATATTTGATCTCTCAATGGGTTAGCAATATAAAACAGGGTCGTACAGGAGGCCATCGCTTCATATCAGGTATTTGTTGGCTTTTAAATTCATGTCTTCAATGAAGCTTGACTAAACTGTAACTCTGAAAGTGTGGTCTGCATGTCTGGGCTTGTCCTGTTATCAGATATGACAAGTGTTGATGTACTTCAGAGAGCATAGAACAGGATGTGGTTTAATATCGTTCAGAGCACAATCCCCCGCTCTCTGTCTGACTAAGGGTGTGGTTAAAGGTGAAAAGTGCCTTTTATTGTCATTCCATAAGCAGACACAGAGAAATGGAGTTTGAACTTCTGCTCTAACCTAACATAGCCCACATGTTTTCGGTGGTTTTGCCACTTCCTCTGTTGGCGATAAATAGTGATTGAAATAAGAACCACTCAGGTTTCAGAGCACAGCAAACAAAAACAGAGTCCAAATATGTCAGCTGATGTTAACTCAGAACTGATCAGAAATGTCAAACACTGACTGTGTGTTAGCTTTAATAAAGAAACATGAAGCTGTTCTAGTTTCCTGCTGTAAGCAGAGGGAGCAGCAGCCTCCTGTTCTCCCCACAATCTTTAGTGAGCAATCAATCAAACACACACACACACACAGCACTTTGCATCATTTACAAAAGCGGACAAAGAGGAAAAGAAATACAAGATGTTACAGTTCAAAGTGCTTTTTGTTTAGGACAGTGTTACATTCCATCCATCCATCTTCGTCCGCTTATCCGGTATCGGGTCGCGGGGGTAGCAGCTCCAGCAGGGAGATGAGATGCGATGTTCAATTGTCATGCTGCAGATTTATGATCTAGTGTTACCAATAACTTTTATACTGATGTAAAGAGTGACTGTAGGAGACAGATCGGCACATGTTCACTACTGAATGTATAGATATAATTCCCTCATAGGTGTGAGACCTTGCGTCTGCCATCAAGAGTTATATGGTTGGGGGATGAGGAAAAATACCAAGAAATAATAGATTTTAACAGGTCAAAGATAAGCACAGTTCATAGTATATTTGTGTAGGTAGATTGAGCCTATATTGAATAGCCTTTACCTGCCTTTTAGTAAGAGATACTGTATTGTAATTGTGTATTGTTTTTCTCCTTTTAATGTTTCAGTCTTACAGTGTTACATTGAATGAATGTATTGTTTGAACTCATTGCTAAAGACAATAAAGCATGGTTTCCTTTCTGTGAATTTACACGTATGGAATTTGGGCATTTGAAAAGAACGATAAACATAGTGTATATAATCATGAATATGTTCCATGTCTTCTTTTCCAGGGGCTCAAACAATTCCTTCAAGCAAGACAAAACTGTCATCAATATTCTCAGCAACCAAAGCTCATAGCTTTTGCCAGAATATCTTCACAACTGGGCATAAAGTTATTGATTAACACAATCAGAAATTACATTTTACATCAATGTCTATTCTTTGTCCATTCATGGTTCCTGTGTGTACTGTGATTCTCAGGCTGAACTCAAACTGTGGATATACTAGGGCCCCCTCTTGTGGCGGCTTTTGTAAAGGACATTGCAGTGTCTCTGTGGTAATTGTTAGTTCCAAGGTTACAAGTTCATGAAAGGAAACCTGTGCTCTTGCAACCCAATCTCATTGCAGTTCATAATTTAATCTATTGATTTGTGTACATGGACAATTTTATCTAGTGTTTTTCGTGATGGTCAGCACGTTTTTTACAACCTGAGTCCCGTGAAATGAACACGGCCCCTTAAGTTAAGTAAAAGGTCGTGGGTGGGCTTACGTTTCCATGACATGCGGGACAACAACGGGACAGTTGGGTTTAGGAAAAGAAGAACGGGACGATTGGGTTTAGGAAACGTGACACGCGGGACATGAACCCCGGTCTCCTAGGTGAAAGTCCTGTGTTGTTTGACCCATCCATCACCCCAACCAACCTCCCTATGCAGATTTTCGGGCTGTCATACTTAGCTCTTAATGAATCGTGCTGTAATACATTAGTGTAAAAAACATAAAAACAAAAAAAAAAACTGCCATATGCAGATGAAAGGCGCTAGTACACGGAGGTAATATGGGTTATTTGTTGGGGGCAAGATTCAAAAAGGTCAGATAAAAAGTATTGTGTAATAATAACTCAACAAAAACATCATACCATTTTAGAAATAATAAATGTATTCAACAATAACACCAGTACATAAAATGTACATATAATGATGAGCACAGATATGTAAACAGTCTACACAAGACGCAGCAGTAAGTACAAAATGTGTAAGTGGCGTGTTCCAGGAAAAAACCTAAATAGCCAACAGACTAAAGAAGACATCAACAGGTGTTTTGAACTTTGGTTCGAGTAAAGTGGCGAACTTGTTGAAGTCAATCGACTCAGACAGTTGTGTAGCTAGACATCCCAGTATGAATACACATATTAACCCACACTTCCTCACGCTTTTAGTGTTCCTAAGTATTTACTAACCAGCAGCTATCGGGTCGCCGGTGAAAGCCCGCCTGTAGTATTCTCTGTCCTGTAGTTGTCTCGGTCATGCTGCCTGGCCCTGTACCCATACATCCATGCCCTGTATCCATACATCCATGCCCTGTACCCATACATCCACACCCTGTACCCATACATCCACGCCCTGTATCCATACATCCATGCTCTGTACCCATACATCCATGCCCTGTACCCATACATCCACGCCCTGTACCCATACATCCACGCCCTGTATCCATACATCCACGCCCTGTACCCATACATCCACGCCCTGTATTCATACATCCACGCCCTGTATTCATACATCCATGCCCTGTACCCATACATCCATGCCCTGTACTCATACATCCATGCCCTGTACCCATACATCCATGCCCTGTACTGGCCCGGGATTAGCTTCTGTTTTGGGGGAAGGGGGCTTTGCGTTCTCCTTGCCCTATCACTGCTTGTTAAGGTAAGCTAGGTTAGCCTCCTTGTGCACGCTTCTCAAATGTACTTTCAAATCCGTGGGATTTTTCCCTTTAATAAATTGTCCACATATTTTACCACCTTCCACTGCGAGGCACTTTCTTTTATCTGACACAGTCATAATCAAATAGGACTCTGCCACTTTCTGACGACTTTCGGTGCCGCCATGATGCCAGGCGAGGGGTACGGACATGTTGTGTTCATTTTGACGTGGAATATCGGAATTTCTGGGTTCCCAGTCAGAAACTATATGTCTATGGCATAGACTGAATAAAACAGGTCTATGGTCGGAAATGTCAACTCTGAAAGATATAACGTTATTTGCTCTGTGAAAGACATCGACAAAGACGAAAACTAAGGACATTTACTCGATACTTTTATTTTACTTTAGTTAGTTTTGCAAACAGACATTACAGTTTTAGTTTAGTTATCGTTTTTTTTGTAATGCCTCGATTTTATTTTTATTTCAGTTAACGACAATGTTTTTTTCCCCACCTAGTTTTCGTTATTTCGTTCGTTTTCGTTAACGATTATAATCTTGGCATTAGCGAACAAACAATTATGAACAGTTTCTGCTTAATAGCTCAATAGCTAAAAAGAAACTGATACGACACGTTTGTTTTCATACTCACGCTCTCTCACTATCATTGTTCTTTGCAGGCACTGATACAGTGAAGCTGAACAACTAATCAGTGCGATTTCTTTTACAGACGGGCTCGCCACCAATTAAACACGCTCAATCACCCGCAAAGCCAATGACAAGGGCCTGGTTAAAAACATGACTCACAGCAGGATCTAAGGAACTATCTGCTATGAAGATAAGTTAGATAACATCTATAAGTCACACTGTGGAGTTCCACAGGGAAGCGTCTCACGTTGTCTTCAGATCTACAGAGGACTCGAACATTCAAGCTTCTTTCCAGATCAGTTTAGAAGTGATGCTCGGTGGTGACATCATCATAGTCATCATCCAATCCCTCCTCAGCCTGGGTAGGCGGGTCATCGCCACGGAGACAGGCAGGTCATTTCCTACAGTCAGAACAGGTCAGAAAGAAAATTTAGATGATTGATTAGCTGTTAAAACAAGTGTTTAGTTAGAAACAACTGCCAATCATCAACATTAGAGTGGTGGTATGAGATAGATTGATGGATTGATTGATGGATTGATTGATTGTAAGTAAATGATTCAGAGTGTTACCTGTGGCCCTGTGTCGATATAGAGACACCATGATGAGAGTGGAGATGCAGTACGGACAGAACACCACCAGGTGGCAGACCAGTCTGAACACAAGGTGGAGGGGGTCTGAGGCCAGGGGCGGAGCTGCAGAGGTTGGTGGGCCTGTGGTCTTTGGTTTCCCTGTAGAGAGAATCAGCTGTCAGGCTGGGGGTGGAGCTGAGGTTGGTCAGAGCAATTCAAACCCCCATTTCCTCTGTGGAGGGGGGTGCAGCAGCCGTGTGGTTTCTCCTCCTGCAGTTGATCGGACAGTTAGTCTCTAGTTAGTTTATAATCGCAGAGATGAACGTTGTTGGCTTGTGATGAAATATTCTTAATGAAGATATTTTCCATATGTGTTGTCAGATCATAGTTGTCATTTACTTGAGGATAGACTTTGTCTTTGTATCTAAAAGCATTGCACGTATTGATATGAACACTCATTCATGCTCTTGTTTTCCATTTATAATACCATCTAGTGTGTTAAGAAGCCTCTGTAGCTCGCTGCTCATCTCTGCTGCAGAATAAAATAGTTGCTTCTAGCATCAACACACCCTACCACTGCATTGTGGGTAATGTAGGCACCAGGTTTTAACAAGACATAAGAATGTGTAGAATAAAAAAGACAATATCTCTCATTCTCCTGCATCGATTTTGATCCTTCTTTTTTTTTTTTTAAACTGTCTATCTTGATTCCAACAGTGTTAAAGCAGTACAGCAGCTATGCCCACTTCTTTTAAATATCTATGCTGCTAAGAAGGTGATTGGCTGCAATCTGCCAACCCTCCAGGACCTGTATGCCTCCAGCTGGCCTCGCCTTGTACCCAACACTACATGTTACATTAACGCAAATCTTTTGCACATTTTCTTATTTTAACCGCAAATGTTATTTTGACCGCACGAAAGCACCAAGGCACATTACTTCTATATGAAAACCAGATTGATTTTTGATGTGCAGTTTGATAGCGTGCAGCTACACAGTTTATTTTAGTCTCTTTCTGACCACATTTCAGTGGTTGAAACAGAGACGTGCTGCCAGGCATGTGTTGAAATCCATCAGCTAAAAGAAATACAAGAAAAACATGAGAAATCAATAATCTGTTTTTTACATCTTATTCATGTTTTTGTTTTTGTCCGGCTAACATTTTTTTTGTTATTTTTTATTATCATTGTGCAGAGAACAAGTACAAAGACAGCGAAATGCAGTTTGCGTCCAACCAGATGTGCAAAAAGAGCAGAAAATGCAATATGATATACAAGTATAGACAGGTGGTGCATAGACAGGACAAGAAATATATTGCAGTGTTATAGGAGCAGAATAAATATGGCTATGTAATATGAACAATGTATGAACAACATGTACAGATATGTGCAATGTAGTAGCAGTGACTTTATAATAGTAGTGCAAATAATATAGATAAATGCAGTGTATGAGCAGAATATATTATAAGAAAAGTATATAGATATACTGAATGAACCATATAGACAGATATGTACAGTGTGGTAACATTATAAGAGTAGTAAGAATAAGTGTATGTGCAGGATGAATGCTTTTCCAGCCAGTATTCAGACATTTAAACCTTTAATGTCTTGTGTCACAAACTCAAACTAACCTGAGGTCCATTTCTCTTCAGTTCTGACCTCACTGCTGAGCTGCACAACAAACCAAGGTCGGTACACTTGTTTTTCTATATAGAACAGAGTAGGTCCTGATCAGAACAGAGCGAGATTTAGCAGCCTAGGTAGGGTTAGGGTTTGGACCTCGCAGTTTTGCAGGAACGCCTTGAGGTGAAAAAACTTCTCTTTAAGCACCCGACGTCAGTGCCCGTATTGGACAAAAAAAAAGGTATCGACTTCAGAAGTTGCATGACATGATAATCATAACGGTCTGGGATATATTGATCTATTTTTCTATGTTTTATGGTATGTTATATGCGGTTAACATCACATATGATTTACGTTGTGAATTCATGCAAAAATACTAAGCATTAGGAAAAGATCATGGTTTGGGTTAAAATAAGTATGTTTGTTATGTAAGTTAAAATAAATAAGTCACTAAGTGAAGTGCAAGTGAAGTATATACGTACACTGAACAAAATTATAAATGCAACACTTTTGTTTCGGGGGCTCCAAATACCAGTCAGTATCTGGTGTTAGGGTTCCTCTCTCTCTCTCTCTCTCTCTATCTCTCTCTCTCTCTTTCTGACTTCAGTTTGTTGTCGTAACCGACTTCAGTGGACAAATGCTCACATTAAATGGCGTCTGGCACTTTGGAGAGGTGTTCTCTTCACGGATGAACCCTAAACCTGACCCTAACACCAGATACTGACTGGTTTCGGACCCCCCCCGAATACAGTAAAACTGCACATTTTAGAGTGGCCTTTTATTGTGTCCAGCCTAAGGAGGTCAGGAGGTCAGGGTGGATGGCTATGTCAAACAAACTACAGGTCTACAGGTCTCATCCAGTAGACCCATGTTCGTTCAACTTCTGTGACATTTTTACATTGACTACTTAACTTACATTCGAAAGAACAATGTACATGTCACTCTTTAACTTTTGTAAGACAACTTAAATGACACGTATGTTCCATTATTTGTTAGAAGGAACTTTTGTGGTACAAGGCCTCGGTTAAGTAGTTTCTTCCAGTCAATATTATTAACAAAATGACTGTCACATCAACTGATTTCTTTATACACCACACACTCCTCCCTCCAGTCTTTCTGACTGTGAGTCCCAGCAGATCTCAGGTGTTTCCAGGACAGTCTGTCTCTCTGAGCTGTGAGGAGGACGACAGCTCCGCTCGATGGACTCTGAGGAGGAACACAAGTGATAAAACCAGGACTCAGTGTGGAGAAGGCTGGGGAAGACCTGCTGGTTCTATCTGTAACATCAGCTACGTGGTCTCATGGCACAGTGGAGTTCACTGGTGTGAGTCCAGAGAGGGAGCAACCAGTAACAGCATCAACATCACTGTCCCTGGTAAGATCAGACTGTGGAGTCAGTATTGATGAAGCTGTGTGTGGATGGATGACATGCTGTAGTTTGTCTCTGTGTTCAGATGGACCAGTGATCCTGCAGAGTCCTGTCCTCCCTGTGACGGAGGGAGAAGACCTCACTCTGCACTGTAAAACAGAGACGTCCTCCAACCTCACAGCTGATTTCTATAAAGATGGCTCCTTCATCAGGACTGAGCCTGCAGGTCACATGACCATCCACCATGTTTCCAGGTCTGATGAAGACCTCTACAAGTGTCTCATCAGCAGTGTTGGAGAGTATCCACCCAGCTGGGTCCCTGTCACAGGTGAGGAGGTTACCTTTAATTTCAGGAGTTCATTCATCCAGATAGTCACCTGACAGTAAAGCTGTTTAAGGCGTGACTCACTCTTTACTCGTGTCTTTAAATTAACCCATGAATCGCGAGTCTCTAGGATCATGAACTCGATCAGTTGAGTCCTACTACAATTCAATCTAAAATTATAACAGCGCCACACACAAACCTCTTGCAACATTAGCTACTACTAGTCCTAGCCATCTTAGCTGCCAAAAGCGTTATAAATTAGCTTTATCACAACTCCACAAGTCAACTCAAGCAACTGAGTGAGCAGAGAGACAGTCCGAGATTAGGAACTTCCCACAGTGCCGGAAACATTGCAAGCTCACAGACCATGGGATTCATCAGTCATGGACTCTTGAGTCCTCGAGTCAGTCAGTCGCGCGAATCAGTCGGCTACGTTGTCATGAGTGGATCTGTAGCAGACGAGGAGTGAAGTCTCTCCTTGAGTCACTGTGAAAAGCAAATCCACAACAAAAGCCATTCTTTCACTTCTGAAATAACATGCTTATAGGTTATAGGTTTGGTGTATAGATGTAGCATATCAAAATTAGGTTGATCGATTTAAAAACATGTTTTTTAATTCATTCACTATGGGCATTTCTCTGTTCCTGTTTCTATGTCTGCATTGAAAGCATATATCAGATCAGATCTGAAATAGTGAGTCTGCACCGAGGAATCCACAGAACTTCCTACTACGTTAGTGGTTGGAGACAATGGGCTAGGGACTGAGTTTCCTTGGCGATTTAGCAATACTGACTCAAGTGACTCGCACAACCCAGATCAGTTTAGTGAGTGACTCAGAATAACCCGAACCCTTTACAGATATCAAGTTTTCCAGGCCTACCTGACAGCTGATTCTCTCTACAGAGAAACCTACGACCACGAGCCCACCTTCAAGCTCGCCGACCCCTCTGACTCAACTACAGCTCCTCCCCCTGATACATCCATGGCTCCACCCCCCTGACACAACCTCAGACCGCTCCACCTTGTGATCAGACTGGTCTGCCACCTGGTGGTGTTCTGTCCGTACTGCATCTCCACTTTCATCATGGTGTCTTTATATCGACACAGGACCACAGGTAACACTCTCAACTCAACAGGTGCTGATGGCTGACAGTTGTCTCTCACAGAACTCTTCAGCTGATCAATTATCTCCATTTTCTTTCTAACCTGCTCTGACTGTACCTGTCTCCGTTGTGACAACCTCGCCCAACCAGGCTGAGGGGGGATTGATAACGACTATGATGATGTCGTCACCACTGTCACCATGGAGCATCACTTCTGAACTGATCTGAACTCAGGATCACAGACGCTACATATTTTATATAAAACCATTGCTTCTAGTTTGAATTGATCCTTTACTGCCAGCCACAGCTATCTCTGTAATCCTGAAAACTTTCAATAAAGTCTCCATAGTTTTTTCCTGAAGTCTTTGCTGTTCTGGAGTCAGATTGATGTTGTGATGCTGTCTGTGTGTTTCCAGTCAGATAGAAAGTACTGCTGCTTGTTGTGGTTTAGTTTTGGCTCACTGAGTGAGAAATCCTCTGCCGATCTCTGTGGTGTGTGTTTCTACAGAAAACTAGGTCACCACAATCATACTGAGCTTCGAAACTCAGCTTGTGTCCTTCAATTTCTCACATTTCTGGTTGATAAATGTCACGCAGTCACATTGTGGCGACTCAAACCCAAATATAAGTCGAGTCCCAACAATGTCAAGTATTTCAGCCTTCACACTTGGCTTCTGGTGATGTTAGTGTTTAAATAACATTTTGAATGTGAGGACATTTTGACCTATCCTCACGACTAAGGTTAGAAATGGGTTTAGTTGAAGTTAAATTCTTATTAAGTTGAGTTCATATTGACCCACTTCCTTGTCCATGGACACCCACTAGAAATGTTGCTGTACAGCGAACACGGTCCTTCTGACCCCCGGGTGGCAGGAAAAGTGGGATTTGTGAGACCTGAGCTTGGGAGGGACAAAGAGCCAGTTCAGCAGGCCAGAGCAGGGGAGTGCATCTATTTGACCCATTCCTCTACCTCCAGTGTGACCACTTCAACAAAACAAGAGCAGGGAAGGATAAACGAGGGAGGCCTAGGAGAAGGGTCAGGGTCAATCAGGGGGACAAATGCACCGGGTTGGACATTTTTTGTGCCAGGGCAATAGGACAAAAAAAATTAAAAACAAAGGCCACCTTGCCTGGCGAGAGTTTAACATCTTGGCGGTTCAGAGGTACTCAAGGTTCTTATAATCTGTCCACACAAGGAATGGTTGCTCTGACCCCTCCAACCAGTGGCGCCACCCCTTAAGCGCCACATTGAGGGCTAGCAGCTCCCGGTTGCAAACATCATAGTTTTTTTCAGCACGGGACATCTTCCGGGAGAGGAAGACATAGGGGTGAAGTTTGCCGTTCTAAGAGTCCTGCGGAGACAGAACTGCACTGACGCGTGCAACTCGAACACAAACTGCCAAAGCATGCTAAGTAGGACCAGTACAGGGACAGACGTACTGCATTCCTTCAATTAGTCAAGCCTGGGAGTCCACACACTCTTGGACTTTGGAGAGGTTAGCACATGTAAAGGGGGGCAGCAACACTACTAAAGTTTCTGATGAACTTTCTACAAAAGTTAGCAAACAAAGAAAGGGTTGCACCATTTGCACCTCCCCTCTGCAATCACATATCCCAAGAAGGAGACGTTGGGGGCCATGAAAATCACACTTCTCCACTTTTGAACGTGCCGCTTTGTGGGTGTGCAGATCTGGGGGAAAAAAAACCCTGAATGTTAGTTAGTTACACATTAACCATCTCTCTCAGAACATTATTAACAAAAGGATAGAGCTCACCTGCCTCATTTCCTTCTGTGTTTGTTGTCGGTGTGTTTCACCAGACTTGAATCCACTGATTTCCAACTTAGTGTGTTTCAGTTATTGGGGAGTTCTACTGCAAATGTTTGAAATAGCATGAAGGGAGGGATCAGAGGGAGCTGGGTGACGCCTGAAAAGTCAAAAACTCTAGGGATGTGAAGTTAGAAAGAAGTAAAGCTTACTGCTGCAGCAAAGCTGCCACATGGAGAGGTGCATTGTGGGTAATGCAGGCACCAGGTTTTGCCTAAGAAGAAGAATGTGTGGAATAAAAAATAAAAAAGGAAATCTCCGATTCTGCTGCAGCAATCTCTGAGCCTAATGCACTAACAGTCTCATGGCAGTTCATGAAATGGTGACGTTATTTAATCTATTGATTCGTGTACAGCGACAGGTTTTTCTGTTTTTTGATCGTGTTGGTGAGCACAAATTTTAATGTAATGTATTTGAATGGGAAGCATATTACGTGATAACAGCACGATTATGGTAGCGAGTAGTATTGAAAAGCCGAAAAATGTGTATTTAGTATCTGTGTTGTCTTTGTATTGTGTGGGAGCATTCTAATGAAGTACATACCAAAAGTGTCCAGAAAGCAACAGGCAAAAAACTAATTCCAGAACAAACAGAACAGGATCTCAAAAACCAGAAATCAGAGACGAAAGGTAGACTCCAGACACGAACACACAGCAACAGAAACGTAATGCTCCCACACAAGACAAAGACAACACAGATACTAAATACACAGGTTAACAAGGACTAACAAGAAACAGGTGACACAACATGTGAAACAAATCAGGGCAGAACAATCAAACAGGCTGGAAAACAAAAGACAGGAAGTAATCTAGATAGGACAAGGGAGACAAGACGGACTTCAAAATAAAACAGGAAACAGAACATCACAATCATGACATAAAGATGTTTACCATGCACAAACGTGTTAAACATCAAAGCTCAAGCTCAACATTGAGTCTCATTTCCCATCAGCACCGACAACAATGCTGTGCTGCAGAGCCACCCAAGGTTGATAAACCTCTCGTGTCAATGTCCAAAAACATTCAGTTCAGAAAAATAGTTTCAACATATTGGGCCCTATCTTGCACTCAGCGCAATTGCCTTGCATTGCATGTATCATTCCTATTTTGCACCCGACGCACAGCGGACTTTTCCCTCCACAGACGTCGGTAAATTAGGGAATGGATTTGCGCTCCTGGGGGCAGTTCAGCAAAAAGAGGAGGCGTGTTCAGGCGCAAACGTTCCCTGGTGCTATTTTGCAGTTTCAGAAAACAATTCTGCCACAGACCAGGAAAAGACCTAGTCTAAAGTCAGTGGCGCGTTATTCAGATGCTATTTTTAGGCGCATGCTTGGCCATAATGTAGCGTGTAGCATAACGCGCATACACTTTGCTTCTCTCATCTACATGGACGCAGCAGTTCCCATTTTTGCAAAACCATACATAATTACAAGGAAAAAATATTACTGAAAAGGCGCTTCAGGTGTTTGGGTAGGTCAGAGGCACTTTACAGTACAGTCCTCAAAAAGTCGCAGGATTCTTTGTGGCTTGATGTGTTTTACACAACATTTCCATGAATCATGAATGTGTTGATGACATAAATGGGGAAATATTAGGAGACGTGATGTTGGACACTCCGGCGGGATCTGGTCCGGGAGTGGCACAGCGAATGCGCTCCTGGTGGAGCGGGTGGACGGAGATGGAGTGGGGGCGAGGAGGAAGGGGCACAACAGGAGCAGGTGGTGTGTTTGAGGCGCTCCATGGCTGCAGCATTCCCCAGCAGACTTGTGTGGAGATGGCTGGGGAAGATCTGCTGGTTCTTCCTGTAACATCAGCTACATGGTCTCATGGTACAGTGGAGTTTACTGGTGTGAGTCCAGAGAGGGAGCAACCAGTAACAGCATCAACATCACTGTCCCTGGTAAGATCAGACTGTGGAGTCAGTATTGATGAAGCTGTGTGTGGATGGATGACATGCTGTAGTTTGTCTCTGTGTTCAGATGGACCAGTGATCCTGCAGAGTCCTGTCCTCCCTGTGACGGAGGGAGAAGACCTCACTCTGCACTGTAAAACAGAGACGTCCTCCAACCTCACAGCTGATTTCTATAAAGATGGCTCCTTCATCAGGACTGAGCCTGCAGGTCACATGACCATCCACCATGTTTCCAGGTCTGATGAAGACCTCTACAAGTGTCTCATCAGCAGTGTTGGAGAGTATCCACCCAGCTGGGTCTCTGTCACAGGTGAGGAGGTAACCTTTGATTTCAGGAGTTCATTCAAATAAATTCATATTAATTCATATAAATGTAATTTATAGCGTCAAATCATGACAGAAGTACAGGCAACTTTACAGATCAGAGTAGGTCTAGAACTTTGACTAATAATAATAGTAGTAGCAGTGCAGGGCGTAGCAGGGTGTAGCAGGGCGTCAAGCAGGACCATGGGAGCAGCTGCAACCATGATCCAGGTGCCACCACGATCCAAGGAAATCTATGAGGTGAGAGAGCACATGGACTCAGGGGAAGAAGCTCCCCAGAGCTAACTTAGTAACATGCATTAATGAGAGAGAGAGAAAGAGAGAGAGAGAGACTCCCGAATATTGTAAACCTATAGCTGCATAACTTAGGGTTGGTCCAAGGCAGACCTGAGCCAGCCCTAAATATAAGCTTTATCAAAAAGGAGAGGATGAAGCTTACTTTTAAATGTGGAGAAGGTGTCTACCTCCCAAACAAAAACTGGGAGCTGGTTTATTTTTCGAGATATTCACCTGACAGCTAGAAATCTCTCTAAAGGAAAACCTACGACCACGAGCCCACCTTCAAGCTCGCCGACCCCCTCTGACTCAGCTACAGCTCCTCCCCCTGATACATCCATGGCTCCACCCCCTGACACAACCTCAGACCGCCTCCACCTTGTGATCAGACTGGTCTGCCACCTGGTGGTGTTCTGTCCGTACTGCATCTCCACTTTCATCATGGTGTCTTTATATCGAGAAAGGGCCACAGGTAACACTCTGACTCATTCACTGACCTTACGATCAATTAATTAATGCAAACCGTTCTCACTCCCACCTTGTCACCATACTGACGCTTGGTCCGTGACGCTCAGTGTCTGATAACGACACACAGGGCTCGTTTTAGCGTCTTTATGGGACGCACCGGGCCGAGCAGCAGCTCAACCTTGGCGCTGACCGAAAATCTGCGAAAGGACACAGGTTAGGGTGGTGGATGGGTCAAACAAACACAGGACTTTCTCCTAGTAAACTGCTGTTCATGTCCCGTTCCACAATCTTTTCCTAACACTAAATGGTCTTACCCTGCACGTTGAAAAGAGATGCTAAACCGGTCCCGACCCAGAGCGCCAAATATTGCCGTGGATGGGATTACACTGGAATTAGTTGAAAGTCTTGAGTCTGAGACGCTAAAGGAGACTATGCGTCAGTAACTAACACCAAAGGCACCTGACCAAGCACCAAGTTTTTGACAAACTGGGAGTGAGTGTATCACTAAATCAATTAATCGCACACTACCTCTCTGGGGGTGAGTTGTCTCTAACAGAACAACTAACAACTATACATTTTCATTTCTTTCTAACCTGCTCTGACTGTAGGAAACGACCTGCCAGTCTCTGTGGTGACGACCCCGCCCAACCAGGCTGAGGAGGGATTGGATGACGACTATGATGACGTCATCACCGCTGCCACCACAGAGCATCACTTCTGAAATGAACTGAGAAGAAGCTGAAATGTCCGTAGATCAGAAACATTTGTCGCGTCCCCAGTTCCCCCCCGGCCGTCTTCAATTCCTGTGCCTGGGCTGTTTTGATATAATTTAAAAATATTCAATATGAAATTATTGCTTTAAATTGTAATTTCTCCTTTACTGCCAGCCACAGCTATCTCTGTAATCCTGAATATTTTCAATAAAGTTTGTTTCCAGGGTCTCCTAAAGTCTCTGCTGTTCTGGAGTCAGATTGATGTTGTGATGCTGTCTGTGTGTTTCCAGTCAGATAGAAAGTACTGCTGCTTGTTGTGGTTTAGTTGTGGCTCACAGAGTCAGACATCCTCTGCCTGTCTTTAGTGTTGTGTGTTTCTACAGAAAACTGGGTCACCACAATTGAACTGAAACTCAGCGTGTGTTTGGTGAAGGGTTAAACCCAAAGGGTTAAAGGTGCTCGGAGACGTTTCGTCTCTCATCTGAAAGACTTCTTCAGTTCTGACCGAACTGTAGGTAAACACAACTATTCAACCTCTTTGGTGTCAATGTCAAAATGATCAAAGCCACTTTCTTCGTTGGTGCTCCTGGCTGTTGGAGACTGACGCTAACGACCCCACAGAGGTTACATAGGTAAGTCTCTCAGATGAGAAACAAAATGTCTTCGGAGCATCTAAGAAATGTCCAGTTACCCGGAAATCTCCTTCCCTGGATAACTATGACTCAGGTGACAGAGAACAGTCACAGACATCAGCATGTGTCCTTAAATTACTTACATTTTTGAGATGAATTAATAGAAATAATCTTCATTAAGAATATTTTATCACAATCAACAATGTTCATCTCTGTGATCATGAACTAAGAAAAGAGACCAACTGTCCTATCAACTACAGGAGGGGAAACCACACAGCTGTGACACCCCCGCCCACCCCCTCCAAAGAGGAAATGGTGGTTTTAGCTATTCTGAGTCAAACATTCAAAGTGCTTGATGTCACATCACCAACAGGTACGATGGCACAAACATCTCTGCAATGGCTGATCTGTAAGTACACTCTGTTCTGTCATCACATTGTTAGCTTCATTGTTTAAAACGTTCAGAACAGGTTGTCTATTTACTCTGAAACAACCTTTAAGAGCAGGAAGTGACAACAGCTGCAGAGAAACTGTAGTTAAAGGGTTAACATCAGAGCTTATTGAACGGAGCTGCAGCGTGATAGAAAAGCAGAATAAACTGGTGTTAAAGCTGGAAGACGCTGAGAGTATTCAGTGTGGACTCCATCTTCTCTGAGCTCCCAGTTGTTCTGTCTGTCTGCAGTCAAAGCTCAAACTAACCTGAGGTTCATTTCTCTTCAGTTCTGACCTCACTGCTGAGCAGCACAACAAACCAAGGTCAGTAGAAACTCTGACAACACTTTATATTACAGTACACAGGGTTACTAATATTCAAACAGGGACGGGTTGATGTTGTCTGACTTCATTATCTCAATATAATGTTTTCAAATGAGCATTTTGTTCATTTCCTGACAAGCAACGAGTTTGAACATACAAGGTTTACATCCGGCAGAAAGATGTTCCCCAGTCAGATTCTTAGAAGTACTCTACTTGAAGTTTCTGACATCCTAAACCACACAGCTTCCATTTTCAAACGTTTCCTCTTCACACTTAACCCTCGTGTTGTCTTCTCGTCGACCATGCACCTTGTTTTCCTCTCGTAAAAGTAGAAAATGAACCCTATCTAAAATAGAAATAAGAGCCTGGAAATCCAGACCCAAATCAGAAAGGATTAAGGGTCTGGCATCGAGTAATGAAAGTCACCCATCACCAAGAGTGCATTTAAAAATCTCCCTGCACGCAATTGGATAACACTACGACCAATCACAACAACACACGGGGTGACGTATCCAGAGCCCCATACGCTTAGCTACCAGAGGAGCTAACTGGT
>NW_027595541.1:52500-64788 GCF_031162955.1 Sander vitreus | reverse complement strand
GAAAGGACTTTTGGTCGGCACCAAGGTGCTTCTGGGAAACCATTCACCACCTCAGGAGGGGGAAGCGGGGAACCATCCAAGCTGTGTACAGTAAGGATGGGATGCTGTTGACCTCAACTGAGGAGGTAATAGGGCGGTGGAAGGAGCACTTTGAGGAACTCCTAAATCCGACTAATACGCCCTCTATGGTAGAGGCAGAGCTGGAGGTTGATGGGGGATTGTCGTCAATTTCCCTGGTGGAAGTCGCTGAGGTAGTCAAACAACTCCATAGTGGCAGAGCCCCTGGGATTGATGAGGTCCGTCCAGAAATGCTGAAAGCTCTGGGTGTGGAGGGGTTGTCTTGGTTGACACGCCTCTTCAACATTGCGTGGAAGTCTGGGACAGTGCCAAAGGAGTGGCAGACCGGGGTGGTGGTTCCCCTTTTTAAAAAGGGGGACCAGAGGGTGTGTGCCAATTACAGGGGTATCACACTTCTCAGCCTCCCCGGTAAAGTCTACTCCAAGGTGCTGGAAAGGAGGGTTCGGTCGATAGTTGAACCTCAGGTTGAAGAGGAACTATGCGGATTCCGTCCTGGTCGTGGAACAACGGACCAGATCTTTACTCTCGCAAGGATCCTGGAGGGAGCCTGGGAGTATGCCCTTCCGGTCTACATGTGTTTTGTGGATCTGGAGAAGGCGTATGACCTGGTCCCCTGGGAGATACTGTGGGAGGTGCTGCGGGAGTACGGGGTGAGGGGGTCCCTTCTCAGGGCCATCCAATCTCTGTACGACCAAAGCGAGAGCTGTGTCCGGGTTCTCGGCAGTAAGTCGGACTCGTTTCAGGTGAGAGTTGGCCTCCGCCAGGGCTGCGCTTTGTCACCAATCCTGTTTGTAGTATTTATGGACAGGATATCAAGGCGTAGTCGGGGTGGAGAGGGGTTGCAGTTCAGTGGGCTGGGGATCTCATCACTGCTTTTTGCAGATGATGTGGTCCTGATGGCATCATCGGCCTGTGACCTTCAGCACTCACTGGATCGGTTCGCAGCCGAGTGTGAAGCGGCTGGGATGAGGATCAGCACCTCTAAATCGGAGGCCATGGTTCTCAGCAGGAAACCGATGGAGTGCCTTCTCCAGGTAGGGAATGAGTCCTTACCCCAAGTGAAGGAGTTCAAGTACCTTGGGGTCTTGTTCGTGAGTGAGGGGACAATGGAGCCGGAGATTGGTCGGAGAATCGGCGCAGCGGGGGCGGTATTACATTCAATTTATCGCACTGTTGTGACGAAAAGAGAGCTGAGCCAGAAGGCAAAGCTCTCAATCTACCCATCAGTTTTCGTTCTTACCCTCACCTATGGTCATGACCGATTCCGATTTAATAAAATGTTATCAGACCCATATATCAGCTCCTACACAGTCTCCAGCTGTTTTAATTATGACAGAGTAGCTGTTAAAATGCTCTACATGCGATCTGTTGCTGATTTTAATTAACACACTGTAGATGATCCGTAATCTGAACAGATTTAGTCTCTCTGATTTAGAGCTGGGCAATATATATCGATATTATATCGATATGACACTAGATGTCGTCTTAGATTTTGGATATCGTAATAACTGTTGTCTTTTCCTGGTTTTAAAGGCTGCATTACAGTAAAGTGATGTACTTTTCTGAACACACCAGACTGTTGTAGCTGTTCTATTATTTTCCTTTACCCACTTAGACATTATATCCACATTACTGATGATTATCAAAAATGTCATTGTGCAAATATTTTGTAAAAAGCACCAATAGTCAACACTACAATATTGTTGCGGTATCGATATCGAGGTATATGGTCAAAAATATTGTGCTATTTGATTTTCTCCATATCGCCCAGCCCTACTCTGACTTCTAAATGTCACTATCAGCCACACGTGTTCTGTACAGAATAAGCCTTTAAATCAGACAAATAACAGTTAAAATCCCTCCGATTCAACATCAATAAAAAGTTTATATAAAACGTCATCATGTTGAGTCGATTCTGAACCAATCAGCTGTTAGATCAGCTGAGAGGCCGGCATTTCCCAGCATGCTCTGGGTCCGCCTGAGTCTGGCAGTCGGTGAAAAGCAACTGCGCTGCCTGCTCTCAAACCTGCGGCCGCCTTGATCTCGTGAGATTATCGTTGCCCACGTGTGCATGACGTCAGAGCGAGTCGGGACTCTATACACGATGTGATTGGCCTGACAAGAGTTTGGTTTTTCCAGCTCGCAACTGAAGAGGATGTTGATCTTGTTCTGTGGGGTCTCTCAGGCCCTCACCTCCACTTCTGATTCTAATTGTTGTACACCAGGGGTAAGCCAAGGAACCCTTAACTTAAAGAGAAACAGAAACATATATTGTAACATCTATAAATGAAGTTGCATATTAAACTGGGCTCTGTGTCTCCGGACTACGGGACTATTAAACTGTGGCACAGTGAATCTTTAGCATGAACTGTGTATGTGGATGGCCTTAGTGACTACCTTACCTATGGGCCAGTTAGCAGTGGGGATTTATGTTTGCTAATAATATGTTGGAGACCCCCCGGGCTGACTCCGACGACCCCCTAGGGGCCCCGGACCCCCTGTTGAAGATCCCTGTTTTACACTATAAACTATCCTCTTTCGTGTATTCGTTGAAAGATCTCTTAACCAATGGACTTAAATAATTTACTGAGACGATGGAGTACAATCAACACTTTTTAACAATATTTTAAGATATAAGGCACATGTGGGCTCACCAACTGAGGTTTCTGACACCTCCCAAGTCAAATGAGCAACTCTCTACAGTTTAAGGTGTCTATTTATCTTCCTCCAGGCACTTGATCCTCCTTCTCCTTATCAGCTCGGGGGTGCTTCATGCATCCTGGAATGGCAGCTGTTGGTTCATTCCCCAAATGGCGTTGCCAGACACCCCGTCTCCTTGTCGTGACCTTACTGATCAAAGTCTGAACACACATTTCACTCGACTATCAGCTGTCATAAAACCTCTCATGCAAAAACACACTATCTCTGGGAGTCACACAATCTTCGAGGTAAACTTTCAACCATATGGTACCCCCTGCAATCTTGATTACCTCATCTATAGCCGCTATTAGATCAAGTAGTTACAGGAATGTATTATAGGAAATGTCCACTTCTAAGCAGTTCTACTAGCTACTCTTCCCCCAAAACTGGTTTTTCCATTTGCATTGGCACTGGCCAAGTGGCCATAGGGACTATAGGAGGGGTAAGGGAGTGGCCGTAGGGACTATAGGAGGGGTAAGGGAGTGGCAGTAGGGACTATAGGAGGGGTAAGGGAGTGGCAGTAGGGACTATAGGAGGGGTAAGGGAGTGGCCGTAGGGACTATAGGAGGGGTAAGGGAGTGGCCGTAGGGACTATAGGAGGGGTAAGGGAGTGGCAGTAGGGACTATAGGAGGGGTAAGGGAGTGGCCGTAGGGACTATAGGAGGGGTAAGGGAGTGGCAGTAGGGACTATAGGAGGGGTAAGGGAGTGGCCGTAGGGACTATAGGAGGGGTAAGGGAGTGGCGTAGGGACTATAGGAGGGGGTAAGGGAGTGGCAGTAGGGACTATAGGAGGGGGTAAGGGAGTGGCCGTAGGGACTATAGGAGGGGTAAGGGAGTGGCCGTAGGGACTATAGGAGGGGGTAAGGGAGTGGGTCAGTAGGGACTATAGGAGGGGGTAAGGGAGTGGCCGTAGGGACTATAGGAGGGGTAAGGGAGTGGCCGTAGGGACTATAGGAGGGGTAAGGGAGTGGCAGTAGGGACTATAGGAGGGGGTAAGGGAGTGGCCGTAGGGACTATAGGAGGGGGGTAAGGGAGTGGCAGTAGGGACTATAGGAGGGGTAAGGGAGTGGCCGTAGGGACTATAGGAGGGGTAAGGGAGTGGCCGTAGGGACTATAGGAGGGGGTAAGGGAGTGGCCGTAGGGACTATAGGAGGGGTAAGGGAGTGGCCGTAGGGACTATAGGAGGGGGTAAGGAGTGGCCGTAGGGACTATAGGAGGGGTAAGGGAGTGGCAGTAGGGACTATAGGAGGGGTAAGGGAGTGGCAGTAGGGACTATAGGAGGGGGTAAGGGAGTGGCCGTAGGGGACTATAGGAGGGGTAAGGGAGTGGCCGTAGGGACTATAGGAGGGGTAAGGGAGTGGCAGTAGGGACTATAGGAGGGGTAAGGGAGTGGCCGTAGGGACTATAGGAGGGGTAAGGGAGTGGCAGTAGGGACTATAGGAGGGGGTAAGGGAGTGGCCGTAGGGACTATAGGAGGGGGTAAGGGAGTGGCAGTAGGGACTATAGGAGGGGTAAGGGAGTGGCAGTAGGGACTATAGGAGGGGTAAGGGAGTGGCCGTAGGGACTATAGGAGGGGGTAAGGGAGTGGCCGTAGGGACTATAGGAGGGGGTAAGGGAGTGGCAGTAGGGACTATAGGAGGGGTAAGGGAGTGGCCGTAGGGACTATAGGAGGGGTAAGGGAGTGGCAGTAGGGACTATAGGAGGGGGTAAGGGAGTGGCCGTAGGGACTATAGGAGGGGTAAGGGAGTGGCCGTAGGGACTATAGGAGGGGGTAAGGGAGTGGCAGTAGGGACTATAGGAGGGGTAAGGGAGTGGCCGTAGGGACTATAGGAGGGGTAAGGGAGTGGCCGTAGGGACTATAGGAGGGGTAAGGGAGTGGCAGTAGGGACTATAGGAGGGGTAAGGGAGTGGCCGTAGGGACTATAGGAGGGGGTAAGGGAGTGGCCGTAGGGACTATAGGAGGGGTAAGGGAGTGGCAGTAGGGACTATAGGAGGGGTAAGGGAGTGGCCGTAGGGACTATAGGAGGGGTAAGGGAGTGGCCGTAGGGACTATAGGAGGGGTAAGGGAGTGGCAGTAGGGACTATAGGAGGGGTAAGGGAGTGGCAGTAGGGACTATAGGAGGGGTAAGGGAGTGGCAGTAGGGACTATAGGAGGGGTAAGGGAGTGGCAGTAGGGACTATAGGAGGGGTAAGGGAGTGGCCGTAGGGACTATAGGAGGGGTAAGGGAGTGGCAGTAGGGACTATAGGAGGGGGTAAGGGAGTGGCCGTAGGGGACTATAGGAGGGGTAAGGGAGTGGCAGTAGGGACTATAGGAGGGGTAAGGGAGTGGCCGTAGGGACTATAGGAGGGGTAAGGGAGTGGCAGTAGGGACTATAGGAGGGGGTAAGGGAGTGGCCGTAGGGACTATAGGAGGGGTAAGGGAGTGGCAGTAGGGACTATAGGAGGGGGTAAGGGGAGTGGCAGTAGGGACTATAGGAGGGGTAAGGGAGTGGCCGTAGGGACTATAGGAGGGGTAAGGGAGTGGCCGTAGGGACTATAGGAGGGGTAAGGGAGTGGCCGTAGGGACTATAGGAGGGGTAAGGGAGTGACGCAGGCACGATAACGGTCTTTATAACGTTAAAATCAGAAAACAAATGCACCAAAAAAAATGTATTAACTAAATACTAAATCTAATGTATAAAGCATATTCTCCCAAAGAGAAACGGGGCTCTCTCGCCTGTGTGTGTGTACCTGTGTGTATAATGTGTGTGTGTGTATATATCTGTGTGTATAATGTGTGTGTGTGTATATCTGTGTGTATAATGTGTGTGTGTATCTGTGTATCTGTGTGTATAATGTGTGTGTGTATATCTGTGTGTATAATGTGTGCGTGTGTATATCTGTGTGTATAATGTGTGCGTGTATCTGTGTGTATAATGTGCATTTGTGTGTGTGTGTGTGTGCGTGTATCTGTGTGTATAATGTGTGTGTGTGTACCTGATAAAGATAGTGAAACAAACGTGTGTGTGTGTGAGTGAGAATGGGGGGGGTTTGCTATGCATACCGCTACACCTCTTGATCATGTTGTCATAAATAAATGGTTAAAGTGTGTGTGTGTGTGTTTTATATTTGTGCTTTCTGTGGGACTACAGATGCAAGTTAGCCTAAGGCTAACTCTGGTGCAATGGGTTAAATGATTACATGAGGTTTAAATTCACACCGTCTCTCACAAATAAAATTGAAATTGTGCTTCTGTTCGTAAAACGTGTTCTTTCTTTTTTCCAGGTAGCGCAGACTGCTGACCAGGACGAGCTAGGACCATTTACCTGCAGACACACGCACACACACACACACACACACACACACACACACAGACACGTACACACACACAGACACACACACACACACACAGATAGACCCATGCATGCACACACACACACACACACACACACACACAGACCCATGCATGCACACACACACACATACATACACACACACACACATACAGACACGCACAGATAGACGCATACATACACACACACACACACACACATACAGACACGCACAGATAGACGCATACACACACACACACACACACACATACAGACACGCACACACACACACACACACACACACACACACACAGACACACACACACACGCACAGATAGACGCATACATACACACACACACACACACAGACACGCACAGATAGACGCATACACACACACGCATGCACGCAAGCAGACGCACTCACAGACACACACACGCACAGATAGACGCACACACACACACAGACGCACGCACGCAGAGACACACACACTTACACACAGAGACAGACAGAAACACACAGACAGAAACACACACACAGACAGAAACACACACGCACAGAGAGATGCATACACAAACACACATGCAAGCAGACGCACTCACACACAGACACACTCCCACACACAGACGCACGCACACAGACACACACACACACACACAGATAGATGCATACACACACACACACACATTCACAGACACACACACACAGACGCACGCACGCAGACACTCACACACACAGAGACGCACGCACGCAGACACACAGTGCGCACGCACACACACACACACACTTGCACACAGAGAGACAGAAACACACACACACAGACAGATGCATACACATAAACACACACACACACGCAGACGCACTCACACAGACACACAGCCACACGCACACAGACACACACTCACACACACTTACACACAGAGAGACAGAAACACACACACAGACAGATGCATACACACACACACACGCAGACGCACGCACACAGACACACACGCACAGATAGACGCATACACACACACACACACGCATTCACAGACACACACAGATACATACACACGCAGATAGACGCATACACACACAGAGACGCACGCACGCAGACACACACACACAGAGACGCACGCACGCAGACACTCACACAGTGCGCACGCACACACACACACACACACACACACACTTACACACACAGACAGATGCATACACACACACACACAAGCATACACACTCACACAGACACACAGACACACACACACACACACACACTTACTCTTTGCTCTACACTTTGGCAGATACACACCCGCCTCTCTCGGAGACAGTTTCTCTCAGAGTGACCTTCAGCCGCTGGGAGCTAGACGAGCGTTGTTGGACACACAGCTCTGCTCTGGTTCTGTAAGTCAGATCAGCCCAGTGTAACATACACATCTTCTCAGTTCATCAGTGACCGGGGCTACGGTGACAACCTCCTGGGAAAAAAATAAACTCTTCAACCTCGTTCTGCAGGCTTTAAGGAATGTTCTTATTTCGTTTATTTAGTTTTTATACTAAAAGGAGTTTTGATTACGTTGACAGAAAATACTCTCATAATCAAGTAACGTGAATGAAAACATGAACACATATGTAGCAGGAGCCTCCCCAACTACTGGCTACAGGAGAGAAGAAGTCCCCCCCCCACCCCCCACCCCCTAATAATCTACACCATGGGTTGTAGATTGCAGATATGTCACAGAAGCTCAACATGTGAGAGTTACACGTTTGTTTTGGGATGTTTTGTTTATTAAAAAGGGAATACAAAATGAACTGTAGAGATGTACAGCGGAGAGACAAAGCAAGCAGACACACAGCGAGCTCATGGCGTTTCTAAGCATTCCTGTTCCTACATCTACGGCTAAACTATCCGCGCCGCCTGCGTCTCGGCCAGCTCGCCAGCTACAGAGGTCTTCTGGCCGGGGTTAAAAGGTCACCTGTGGCTTCCTAGATAAATACAGAGGTGACGAGACGTCAGCGGGAACACAGCGGGGAGAAAGAGTCGAGGAAAGTGAAGGAGATTCGACGCCCAACGTCAGCATGAAGAATAAAAACATCCACAGGAAACAGAAGAAGATCGAAAAAAAAACCACGATCGTGTACGGAAAGAAGAGTTCTTCGTATTGCTCGCGTCTTATTGGACAGCTCGGTATCAGTGGCGTACCCTGATTGGATAACGGAGGACACAGAGACGGCCTCCTACACAGGAGGATTCCTGACTTTCTGAGAGTCAGATCATTTGAAGGTTAACTGCGTCTCACTCTTTTCCTCAACAAAAGGAGAGAAAATTAAACAAAAAATTAAAGCATGTCAAACATAAATATAATATAACCGTGTTATGCATATATTATAAATCAACCACATCTGGAATCGTGGGTTAGAAAATAATCTCTAAAGTTTAAAGTGCAACCTTACAAAGAAACAATTAAAGAAATACTGTGATTGGAGAGCGTATACTGTTTAACGGAGGTGGGGGGGGGGGGGGGGGGGGGGGTTTGTTATTTAGGTCTTTTATAAAATGTTTATCATCACAGCAAGAAGACACGGAAAACATTTGGCCATGTTCTCTGCTGACAGGCGACAGAGAGACGCCGATCGCTCAAGTTCCCATCAGGCTTTGCTGCCCCCGGTGGCTGAGGAGGGTAATGAATCCAGCGAGGACAGGCAGGTGGGTGGGGTGGTGGGGGCCTCAGAGTGTTGGCAGACACCCTGCGGTCAGACCCAGACGCCCCCCCAACAGGTCGCTCAGGCCGTCAGCTTCAGTCGTCCTGCAGAGAAAACCAGAGCATCAGTCAGCGGGGGGGGGACCACGCCCACTACTGCTATAGGGATGCACAATACACCGTTAAGGTGCACTATGACTTCCTGCATGGTTTCATTTCATTTTTGTCTCAAATGGTAGTCATCTCTCCTTGACCCGCTAGCTGCCTGCCCCCTGAACACACCGTGAAAAAGCCCGGTCTCGGGAGACAACACAGGGGTCGTAAACGTCAAACAAACACTAGAGGCACAGGCTGTGCACCAAAATACAACAAACCACGTTCCAGCCAATCACCGACAAGATGGTTGGGGGAGGGGGTGGGGGTTAGTGCGTCTTTTTCACTGAAATTAAGGCTGCTGCTCTAAAAACACCCCCTCGCCCAACCATCTTGTCGGTGATTGGCTGGAACGTGGTTTGTTGTATTTTGGTGGACAGCTGACACCACGCAGGAACTCATAGTGCACCTTTAAAGGACCACGCAGACATTACTGGGACTTTGTCTTATTCCCGTCTCCCCCAGAGTTAGATAAGTCCAGACATACCCTTCTCATCTCCGTGCGTGTTGTAACTGTCTTACGCCCCCAGCGCTAGCCTAGCTTAGCACAGATCCTGGAGGTAACTGGCTCCATCTAGCCTAGCTTAGCACAGATCCTGGAGGTAACCGGCTCCATCTAGCCTAGCTTAGCACAGATCCTGGAGGTAACTGGCTCCATCTAGCCTAGCTTAGCACAGATCCTGGAGGTAACTGGCTCCATCTAGCCTAGCTTAGCACAGATCCTGGAGGTAACTGGCTCCATCTAGCCTAGCTTAGCACAGATCCTGGAGGTAACTGGCTCCATCTAGCCTAGCTTAGCACAGATCCTGGAGGTAACTGGCTCCATCTAGCCTAGCTTAGCACAGATCCTGGAGGTAACTGGCTCCATCTAGCCTAGCTTAGCACAGATCCTGGAGGTAACTGGCTCCATCTAGCCTAGCTTAGCACAGATCCTGGAGGTAACCGTCTCCCGGATCACTCCGCCCAAGTAGCAGCAGTAGCAGTGCTTCGCCTTCTGAGAATATAGTTCCCAGTATGTTTACGGTTAGAAGATGGCTGTGTGTCATGTGACCTTGTTATTTGTACACGCTGTGACTCTACCAATCACAACATGTAAATAGGAACATGTTGGCGTTATTTTGTCACTTATTGGGAGCAGTAGGCTAGATGGAGCCGGTTACCTCCAGGATCTGTGCTAAGCTAGGCTAGATGGAGCCGGTTACCTCCAGGATCTGTGCTAAGCTAGGCTAGATGGAGCCAGTTACCTCCAGGATCTGTGCTAAGCTAGGCTAGATGGAGCCGGTTACCTCCAGGATCTGTGCTAAGCTAGGCTAGTTGGAGCCGGTTACCTCCAGGATCTGTGCTAAGCTAGGCTAGATGGAGCAGGTTACCTCCAGGATCTGTGCTAAGCTAGGCTAGATGGAGCCAGTTACCTCCAGGATCTGTGCTAAGCTAGGCTAGATGGAGCCGGTTACCTCCAGGATCTGTGCTAAGCTAGGCTAACGGTGGGTGCATCAGACAGAGTTACAACACGCACGGAGATGAGAAGGGTACGTCTGGACTTATCTAACTCTGGGGGATACGGGAAATAAGACAAAGTCCCAATAAGTCGCCGTGTTCCTTTAAGACCTTTTCAGAAAAGTGAGTTGGAGCAGTCCTGTTTAAACAAATACAAACAGTGTTTTCAGATTTATCTGTGTGGACATCCACATCAACAACAAATCCCACAATCCTCGGCTCAGCAGCGGGGGGGGGGGGGGGGGGGGGGGGGGGACAGGATTCATCCAGACACCAAGTTACTCACAACACCCACACACTCTGAAGTCACAAGGAAATGATTCCTGATTTCAATAACGGAAAAAATGCATAAAGACTAGAAACAGGGAGAAACGATTAGCTTAGCTCTGAGTCCGTCTCCAGTTTCCCCCTGCTTCCAGTCTTCATGCTAAGCTAGGCTAAACCAGAGTCCGTCTACAGTTTCCCCCTGCTTCCAGTCTTCATGCTAAGCTAGGCTAAACCACAGTCCGTCTACAGTTTCCCCCTGCTTCTAGTCTTCATGCTAAGCTAGACTAAACCAGAGTCCGTCTACAGTTTCCCCCTGCTTCCAGTCTTTATGCTAAGCAAGGCTAAACCAGAGTCCGTCTACAGTTTCCCACTGCTTCCAGTCTTCATGCTAAGCTAGGCTAAACCACAGTCCGTCTACAGTTTCCCCCTGCTTCCAGTCTTCATGCTAAGCAAGGCTAAACCAGAGTCCGTCTACAGTTTCCCCCTGCTTCCAGTCTTCATGCTAAGCAAGGCTAAACCAGAGTCCGTCTACAGTTTCCCCCTGCTTCCAGTCTTTATGCTAAGCTAGGCTAAACCAGTCCGTCTACAGTTTCCCTCCTGCTTCCAGTCTTTATGCTAAGCTAGGCTAAACCAGAGTCCGTCTACAGTTTCCCTCTGCTTCCAGTCTTTATGCTAAGCTAGGCTAAACCAGAGTCCGTCTACAGTTTCCCCCTGAAACGTCAGACTGTTTGCGAGACACTAGAGGTATCAATGTATAGACTTTGGGCTATTTTTCGACCATAAAATGTCAGCCCTAATTTCCTTGTGACTTGAACTTGAGCTTTGATAAGAGCGCCACTCGTTCAGGATTCAAACCGGCGGCACAGACGGAAGCTGGCGGAGCACTGTGGTTACGGGGGTGTGTGTGGGGATGGGAGGGGGGGTTTAGATGGGAGGGGGGAGGCGGGGCACCATGCCATGCTGAGCGCTTCCATGCCAAGCTATCCACCAATCAGCATCCACCCCCACCTACCTGCCCACCGTCCCCGACCAATGGGCTGCCTCTGTCTACCTGTCTGTCTGTAAACCAACCAATCAGACCACATAATCAGGATTTATTCTGTCGCTACTTTAATTCATCAGCTTTGATCACAGTTACTGGTTTCCTACATTTCCCAGAATGCCTTTTGTCAGCCTTCAAAAAAGTGAAGTTTAAGAAGTTTTTTGTCTTTGTCTGTGTGTGTACCTGTGTGTGTGTGAGAGTGTGTACCTGTGTGTGTGTGTATGTGTGTGTGTGAGAGTGTGTACCTGAGTGTGTGTGTACCTGTGTGTGTGTGTATGTCTGTACCTGTGTGTGTACCTGTGTGTGTGTACCTGTGTGTGTGTACCTGTGTTTGTGTACCTGTGTGTGTGTACCTGTGTTTGTGTACCTGTGTGTGAGTGAGTGTGTACCTGTGTGTGAGTGAGTGTGTACCTGTGTGTGAGTGAGTGTGTGTGAGTGTGTACCTGTGTGTGTGTGTACCTGTACCTGTGTACCTGTACCTGTGTGTGTGAGAGTGTGTGTGTGTGTGTGTGTGTGTGTGTGTGTGTGTGTGTGTGTGTGTGTGAGAGTGTACCTGT
>NW_027595541.1:30000-40000 GCF_031162955.1 Sander vitreus | reverse complement strand
TGTGTGTGTGTCTCTTTGTGTGTGTGTGTGTCTCTTTGTGTGTGTGTGTGTGTGTGTGTCTCTTTGTGTGTGTGTGTGTGCGTCTTCCAGTCCCTTCCACTGAGGAGGCAAGGGAGAGACGCAAGGAAATCATCGGTGGAGAGGAGCCGAGCAGATGTTTTCATCTTCCGGTTCAGTGGAGGAGTGGAGGAGTCATCAAATAAGCAGCATGAGATGCAGCTAGAAGTGACCGTTACGTTAGTAACCTTTTAGCCACGGAAATAATTGGGATTAGGTTATTTTTCTGTAATAGAGCTCTACATACAACCCCACTTCTGAGTGGATCTGCGCTAAGGGCGCCTGGGTAACTCACCTGGCAAAGCGCGCGCCCCATGTACAGAGGCTCAGTCCTCACCACAGCGGCCGCAGGTTCATTTCCGACCTGCGGCCCTTTGCTGGGCATCATTCCCCCTCTCTCTACCCTTTCATGTCTGACGCTGTCCTAAAAAATCTTCAAAAGAAAAATAAATCTGAACTATCCTTTAATGTTTAGAAACTATAGTAATTAATCTAAACGGCTGTGCGTTGGTTCCGTTATGACGGTCACATTTTTTGGATTGGATGAAGCCAAAATCATCCTCACTTTGGCAAATCAGCCGAACTAAAACGAGCTTTTTTAGAAATCAAAATCCTAACAACCCATCATTTTGATAACTTTGATAACGGGGGCAACAGGAGGCTTAAATGTGGGTTGTAGTGTGAAGAAGCCTTGGGGGGGGGGGGGGGAGGGGAAGGGGGGGACGACTACTGGGAGAGAGTTACTGGGATCATACCACAGACTAGACTGTGTGTGTGTGTGTGTGTGTGTGTGTGTGTGTGTGTGTGTGTGTCTCTGTGTAAGTGTGTGTGTGTGTTGTACCACAGGCTGGGAGATCAGGCTCCAAAGCTCCACTAAAACCAGTTCAGTGTGTGTGTGTGTGTGTTTGTCTTGGTGTGTGTGTGTGTGTGTGTAAGTGTGTGTGTGTGTGTGTGTGTGTTGTACCACAGGCTGGGAGATCAGGCTCCAAAGCTCCACTAAAACCAGTTCAGTGTGTGTGTGTGTGTGTGTTTGTCTTGGTGTGTGTGTGTGTGTGTGTGTCTGTCTTGGTGTGTGTGTGTGTGTTTGTCTTGGTGTGTGTGTGTGTGTTTGTCTTGGTGTGTGTCTGTCTGTGTATGTGTGGGTGTGTCGGTGTGTGTATGTGTCTGTTTGTCTGTGTGTGTGTGTGTGTCTCTGTGTGTCTTTCTGTGTGTGTGTGTGTGTGTGTGTCTGTATGTCTTTCTGTGTGTGTGTGTGTGTGTATGTCTTTCTGTGTGTGTGTGTGTGTGTGTGTGTGTGTGTGTGTGTGTGTGTGTGTGTGTGTGTGTCTGTGTGTGTGTGTGTGTGTGTGTGTGTGTGTGTGTGTGTGTGTGTGTGCGTGTGTACTAAATGTAAGACCGTGTGCTTCTGAACCAAGTTTTTGGGGTTTTATCGACAGCTTTGGAGCCCGAGTTCGCCGTCATGCTCGCCGTGACCTGAGTGATGTCACAAGAAGGGGGAGGGGTTTCGGGGCCAACCTTGGACAACCTGTGAACCACCTCGCTGTTGCCCTTGCCGACGGCGTTGGAGAGAAGGCCGCACAGACGGCCGCGATCTGAGAGCAGCTGCAGCCGGACGCATGCAGAGGAGAAGAAGAGGGGGGGGGGTCTGTATGAAACTAGAAGACTAGGAACCCGTTGGTACCGACAAAGCCCGTCTACGGAAAGCCGTTCCACTCCCTAACCTATCAGCTGTGTTGTATTAACAGAGAGTCTAACCTGTCAGCTGTGTTGTATTAACAGAGAGTCTAACCTGTCAGCTGTGTTGTATTAACAGAGAGTCTAACCTGTCAGCTGTGTTGTATTAACAGAGAGAGACTAACCTGTCAGCTGTGTTGTATTAACAGAGAGAGTCTAACCTGTCAGCTGTGCTGTATTAACAGGGAGAGTCTAACCTGTCAGCTGTGTTGTATTAACAGAGAGAGTCTAACCTGTCAGCTGTGTTGCATTAACAGGGAGAGTCTAACCTGTCAGCTGTGTTGTATTAACAGAGAGTCTAACCTGTCAGCTGTGTTGTATTAACAGAGAGACTAACCTGTCAGCTGTGTTGTATTAACAGAGAGACTAACCTGTCAGCTGTGCTGTATTAACAGAGAGACTAACCTGTCAGCTGTGCTGTATTAACAGGGAGAGTCTAACCTGTCAGCTGTGCTGTATTAACAGAGAGAGTCTAACCTGTCAGCTGTGTTGTATTAACAGAGAGTCTAACCTGTCAGCTGTGTTGTATTAACAGGGAGAGTCTAACCTGTCAGCTGTGTTGTATTAACAGAGAGTCTAACCTGTCAGCTGTGTTGTATTAACAGAGAGTCTAACCTGTCAGCTGTGTTGTATTAACAGAGAGAGTCTAACCTGTCAGCTGTGTTGTATTAACAGAGAGATCTAACCTGTCAGCTGTGTTGTATTAACAGAGAGAGTCTAACCTGTCAGCTGTGTTGTATTAACAGAGAGAGTCTAACCTGTCAGCTGTGTTGTATTAACAGAGAGAGTCTAACCTGTCAGCTGTGTTGTATTAACAGAGAGTCTAGACTAACCTGTCAGCTGTGTTGTATTAACAGAGAGAGACTAACCTGTCAGCTGTGTTGTATTAACAGAGAGTCTAACCTGTCAGCTGTGTTGTATTAACAGAGAGAGACTAACCTGTCAGCTGTGTTGTATTAACAGAGAGTCTAACCTGTCAGCTGTGTTGTATTAACAGAGAGAGTCTAACCTGTCAGCTGTGTTGTCGATGCTTCGAGAGAACAAAGGAAGTGACTCAGAGCTTGCCGTAAAAAAATTTAAAAGGCTTTTTAGAACAAAAAAGCCTCTTTAAAATAATCTAACACCCAGCAGTGTGTATTTTCTTAGCCTCCCTTTCAAATGTAACATTCAGATTACTAGACAAAAAATGATATCCTGAGAAAAGTGGATGTTGAGGGGTACAGCTCCATAGAGTCCCATTCATTCTGCACTGGCCTGTGAGCGCCCCCTATATGGATCTCTGGTGGAACTGCAACCAGTTCAGAAGCAGGAAGTAACGAGAGAGGGGACCTTCTTCCCTTATTAGACATTCTTTGGTACCGACTATGGTAGGATCACTGGTTGGAAAGGGGGTTTAACGGACGGACAGACAGACGGACAGAGGGACAGACAGACAGAGGGACAGACATACATACAGAGGGATAGAGGGACAGACAGACAGAGGGACAGACATACAGACAGAGGGATAGAGGGACAGACAGGCAGACTGACAGACAGAGGGACAGACATACAGACAGAAGGATAGAGGGACAGGCAGACAGACAGACAGAGGGACAGACATACAGACAGAAGGATAGAGGGACAGGCAGACAGACAGAGGGACAGACAGACAGAGGGATAGAGGGACAGGCAGACAGACATTGACAGACAGAGAGGGATAGAGGAACAGGCAGACAAAGACAGACAGACAGACAGAGGGACAGACATACATACAGAGGGATAGAGGGACAGACAGACAGAGGGACAGACATACAGACAGAGGGATAGAGGGACAGGCAGACAGAGGGATAGACAGTTTACCTGCGTCCTGAGCTGAGCGCAGGTCCTGTGGGACTCATGCAGCTGTGTCTCCAGCTCTCTCAGCAGCTGTCTCTGGACAGACAGCTGCTCCTGCAGCCCGCCGTTCTTGGCCTGCAGCTCGGCCAGCGCTCGCTGGGAGTCGGCCGACTCCACCTCCACCGGCTGGCTCACATACTGAAGGACAGAAAGCCTCTCTGGTTACAGGCCGTCCCCACCGCTCAATGGAAGACATGTTTAACACCAGCTAGGACGAAACGTAACGCCAACTTCTCGGCCTTAACGGAACATCAGCGGGGAATTTAAACCAGAGAAGAATTTAACTTACTGTGTCTCTGTGTGTGTGTGTGTGTGTGTCTCTCTCTCTGTGTGTGTGTGTGTGTCTCTCTCTGTGTGTGTGTGTGTGTGTGTGTGTCTCTCTCTCTTTGTGTGTGTGTGTGTGTGTGTGTGTGTCTCTCTCTCTGTGTGTGTGTGTCTCTCTCTGTGTGTGTGTGTGTCTCTCTCTCTGTGTGTGTCTCTCTCTGTGTGTGTGTGTGTGTCTCTCTCTCTGTGTGTGTGTGTGTCTGTGTGTGTGTGTGTGTCACTGTGTCTCTCTCTCTTTGTGTGTGTGTGTGTGTGTCTCTCTGTGTGTGTGTGTGTGTGTGTGTCTCTGTGTGTGTGTGTGTGTGTATCACTGTGTGTGTCTATGTCTCTCTCTCTGTCTGTGTGTGTGTGTGTGTCTCTCTGTGTGTCTCTGTGTGTGTGTGTGTGTGTGTGTGTGTGTGTGTGTGTGTGTGAAAAATAAGTAAAGCTCTCTTTGTAATAAATATACCAAAACAATAGTTATCTGTCAGGTTTCTATAAAGGAAACTAGGTTACTCCTGGTCTAATGCACCCTGGATTACATTTCACCGGGTGTGTCTCTGACCGCCCGTCTCCTCACCTTGACTCTGGCGGGCGCCGCTGCCTGCCTGGCGAGCTCGTCCTCACACTGCTGCAGCCGGAGGGAGAGTTTCTGCTCGGCCTCGCCGTGCCGGCGCCGCGACTCCTCCAGCTGTCGCGTGGCGTCGTCCAGCTGTCGGCGGAGGCTCTCCGCCCGCGAGCTTTTCTCCAGCAGCTCTCGCTCCAGCTCAGCCAGCCGCCGCTCCCTCTGCCGGGCCTGGCCCTCCCAGCGGGACACCTCCCTCCGCAGGGACTCCGCATCCTGCCAGACACACTCAGGGCTCATGTCTCGGTATACGTCTGTGTGTACCTGACTCAATATCAACCTGTATATCCCTGTAATGTATATACTGTATATACAGTGGGGAGAACCAAGTATTTGATACACTGCCGATGTTGCAGGTTTTCCCACTTACAAAGCATGTAGAAGTCTTCAACTGTGAGAGACGGAATCCAGAAAATCAGAACTTAATATTTGGTACAGAAACCTTTGTTTGCAATTACAGAGATCACATGTTTCCTGTAGTTCTTGACCAGGTTTGCACACACTGCAGCAGGGATTTTGGCCCACTCCTCCATACAGACCTTCTCCAGATCCTTCAGGTTTTGGGGCTGTCGCTGGGCAATACGGACTTTCAGCTCCCTCCAAAGATTTTCTATGGGGTTCAGGTCTGGAGACTGGCTAGGCCACTCCAGGACCTTGAGATGCTTCTTATGGAGCCACTCCTTAGTTGCCCTGGCTGTGTTTCAGGTCGTTGTCATGCTGGAAGACCCAGCCACGACCCATCTTCAGTGCTCTTACTGAGGGAAGGAGGTTGTTGGCCAAGATCTCGCGATACATGGCCCCATCCATCCTCCCCTCACGGTGCAGTCGTCCTGTCACCTTCGCCAAAGAATGATGTTTCCACCTCCATGCTTCACGGTTGGGATGGTGTTCTTGGGGTTGTACTCATCCTTCTTCTTCCTCCAAACACGGCGAGTGGAGTTTAGACCAAAAAGCTCTATTTTTGTCTCATCAGACCACATGACCTTCTCCCATTCTTCCTCTGGATCATCCAGATGGTCATTGGCAAACTTCAGACGGGCCTGGACACGCGCTGGCTTGAGCAGGGGGACCTTGCGTGCGCTGCAGGATTTTAATCCATGGCGGCGTAGTGTGTTACTAATGGTTCTCTTTGAGACTGTGGTCCCAGCTCTCTTCAGGTCATTGACCAGGTCCTGCCGTGTAGTTCTGGGCTGATCCCTCACCTTCCTCATGATCATTGATGCCCCACGAGGTGAGATCTTGCATAGAGCCCCTTCTTCCATTTTCTAATAATTGCGCCAACAGTTGTTGCCTTCTCACCAAGCTGCTTGCCTGTTGTCCTGTAGCCCCTCCCAGCCTTGTGCAGGTCTACAATTGTATCCCTGATGTCCTTACACAGCTCTCTGGTCTTGGCCATCGTGGAGAGGGTGGAGTCTGTTTGAGTGTGTGGACAGGTGTCTTTTATACAGGTAATGAGTGGAGAACAGGAGGGCTTCTTAAAGAAAAACTAACAGGTCTGTGAGAGCCGGAATTCTTACTCGTTGGTAGGTGATCAAATACTTATGTCATGCAATAAAATGCTAATTAATTATTTAAAAATCATACAATGTGATTTTCTGGATCTTTTTTTTAGATCCCGTCTCTCACAGTTGAAGAGTACCTATGATAAACATTACAGACCTCTACATGCTTTGGAAGTAGGAAAAACTGCAAAAGCGGCAGTGTATGAAATGCTTGTTCTCCCCATTGTATGTGTACCTGGCTGTGAGGGTAGTGTGGACAGTAATAATAATACATTTACTTATGGGCGCCTTTCTTTACACTCAAGGACACCTTACATGTACAAATAATATAATATAAAAGATAAACAGATGACAGCAAAGAACAAGCAGAAATACAAGCAATAAACCAAAACAGACAAATATAGTAAAGTATATACTTCTCTGTATATATGTGTACCTGGTACATGTATATACTGTATGTATATGTGTATATGTATGTGTGTACCTGGCTGTGAGGGCAGCGGCTGCAGCTGTCTGCAGCAGCGTCAGAGCTCCTGCAGGACTTGAGCTCCTGCTTCAGACGCTGGTTCTCCACCACCAGCAGCTCCAGCTGCTTCTCCAGGTCTGTCGCCCCCTACAACACACACACACACACACACACACACACACACACACACACACACACACACACATATCTCTTAATACCTGTACATGTGTAATGTCAAAATGTGTACATTGGGTCATTTTTCCAGTATTAATCAACACGTTTGTCTTGTGTTTGACTTATTTCACAAATGATTTCTTTCTTACATCCCTGTATGCAGCTGTGTGTGCATGTGTGTGCATGTGTGTGCATGTGTGTGCATGTGTGTGCATGTGTGTGCGTGTGTGTGCGTGTTTTCCCAGGATTCCTCAGGAATGCGGTCCAGCAGGGTCTCACCAGTTCAGAGCGAAGTCTCTCCACCTCCCGAGTCTGATCCAACAGCTTCTCCTCCAGCTCCTCCACCTGCAAACATGAAAACATCACAGGGAATTAAAAAAGGACTCAACGCGGACACTGTGTTTCCCTAACGTGCACAGTCTTCTCATATTTTCGTGCCATTTTCTTGTACTTCACAGGGACACAAGTTCAGTGTTTTCCCTCGGTTTGTGGAAGACTTAGGTGCACGTATTCGACATGATGTTTAGGGGTCCTCCCTCAAGAAAATGTTACATTTTTCATTATCATATCCGTGTCTAAAACGCTGGAAAAGCTAGAGCAGATAAATAATACACAGAGTGGCTATATAAGCCCACTGGGGACCGACTACAATCATTAGATCTGAGAAAAGGCTTTCAGTTACATAAATCAGCTTTAGGTGCAGCACAAAACGTCTCGGCTGCTGCACCCAAATCTATGAAAAAAGGTAGGGAAAACCCTGCAAGTTTCGTTGTCCTTTTTAGTTTCCGACAGAGCGGTCGGACACGTTACTGAACGTGCAGATTCACGTCTCAAAATCTAAAGAAACCTGAACAATAGCAGCGGCTCAGACGGACAGATTTATTACTCAATCAAATCAAACCTGTCGTATCAGTGCGACAGCTCACAGAAAGTAACGTTCACACCCTCACATCTTTTGTTCAAAGAATCTCTGACTGCTCTGACTGTCCTGAAGGTCTCACAGAGATGTTTATTTATTATGTGTGATGAACCCGGGTTACAATGAGAAGAATCACGGGGAAAAATCGATCCAGCGTAGTATCGCGATATTTTCCGTAGGCAATACTGTACGAATACACAGACGCCAAGTATGGATCTATTATTATATGTGTGGTGGTCAGTCTGTCTGCTTGATAATCCCATTTAGCAGCGATACAATTGAAGTGAGATGAACAGACAGAGACATGTATCTTTTTAGATGAAACAGATGTTGAATACGTTTCATTTTGGGGACATCATTTGAAGTTGGGAAACGTTTGAAGTTGGAAAAAAAGGTCTTAATTGCAGAATATTGCAATATGTTTAAAATCGCAATAATATCGTATCGTGATGCAAGTGTCGTGATGATATCGTATCGTGATTCCCACCCCTAACACACACACAAACACACACACAGAGAGACACACACACACACACACACACACACACACACACACACAGAGAGACACACAGAGAGACACACACAGAGAGACACACACACACACACACACACACACACACACACACACACACACACAGAGAGACACACACAGAGAGACACACACAGAGACACAGAGACAGACGACACACACACACACACACACACACACAGAGAGACACACACACACACACGACACACACACACACACACACAGAGACACACACACACACACAGACACACACACAGAGAGTATACACACAGAGACACAGAGAGCAGAGACAGCACACACAGCAGAGACACAGAGACACGAGACACACACACACACACACACACACACAGAGACACAGAGAGACACACACAGAGACACAGAGAGAGAGACACACACACACACACACACACACACACACAGAGAGACACACACACACACACAGAGAGCATTGGCAGGCAGACACACGGAGACAGAGAGACACACACACACAGAGACACACGACACACACACAGAGACGAGACACACAGAGACAGAGAGACACACACACAGAGACACACACACACAAAGAGAGACACACACACACACACACACACACACAGACACACACAGACACACAGAGACACACACAGAGCACACATCATCAGACAGAGAGCACACACACACACACACACACACAGAGACACACACACACACACAGCAGACACACACAGAGACACAGAGAGACACACACACGAGACACACGACACAGCACACAGAGAGACACACACACACAGAGACACAGAGAGACACACACAGAGACACAGAGAGAGAGACACACACACACACACACACACACACACAGAGAGAGACACACACACACACACAGAGACACAGGGAGAGAGACACACACACACACAGAGACACACACACACACACACACACACACACACACACAGAGAGACACACACACACACACACACACACACACACACCTGGTCATAATAAGGCTTTATCTTCCGGTTGACTGAAGCCGCGTACGGAATCCGTAAAAGGATTCCTAACCAATTTATTTCGATACCAATTTTATAAAACCCATTTTAACAAAAAGACGACATTACAGCCCAAATCTGTTGCTATCTTTCATCGACACACACACCTACACACACACACACACACACACACACACACACACACTGTAGTTTCCTGTAGACGTACCTGTGTGCGCAGCCGTGTAACGAGCTGCTCTTCTTCTGGACAGCTGAGACGATCTGAAGGTTGTTCACCTGGCTGCAACGCCCTCACACCTACACACACACACAGTCAAGACACACACAAACACACACACACACAGACACACAGACACACACAGCACACACACACACACACACACATACACACACACACAGCAGACACATACACACACACACAGAGCACATACAGACACAGTCAAGACACACACACACAGTCAAGACACACACACACACACAGTCAAGACACACACACACAGTCAAGACACACACACACAGTCAAGACACACACACACACACAGTCAAGACACACACACACACACACAAGACACATACAGTCAAGACACAGACACACACAGTCAAGACACACACAAACACACAGAGACACACATACAAACACACACACAGTCAAGACACACACACACACAAACACACAGAGACACACAGTCAAGACACACACAAACACACAGAGACACACAGTCAAACACAGTCAAGACACACACACACACAGTCAAGACACACACACACAGTCAAGACACACACACACACACACACAGTCAAGACAGACACACAGTCAGACAGACACACAC
>NW_027595541.1:15000-22500 GCF_031162955.1 Sander vitreus | reverse complement strand
TGTAAAGGAAGGAATAAATAAGGAAGAACCCAGGGAAGGAGGGAATGGGAGCGAAAGAAATGCAGAGAAGGAAGGAAGGATGAAAGGAAGCAGGATTGAGTTTCCTGTCCCAGAGGAGAGAAGAAACTAGAAATGATTCACATTTAACAAGCTGACGTCACACTAGTTTACCTGTTTCATCATTAACGACTCAAACACTGACAACTAATCAATCAATCTCTGCAGCTCTATGACAAATAATCAGTTGGTTGAAGACGGTCACACATACCCCAACTAGTGGGAAATGTGTGAGCAGCGAGACAGAAAACGTCTCTCTGTGTGTCTGACAGTAGCTCCAGTGTTGCCGTGAACCTGATAATCTGTCGTCTCCGGGGACGAGGAACTGTAAAACGATCAGCTGAGAAAACCAGTCGGAGAGAGGGAACAACCGCAGGAATAAAACGGAATAAAAACGCAAGGTTATGTGCTCACCCGTTTGGCTGCTTCCTCTCACAGTCGAGCTCCATTCATTACTGACAGGTATGACTCACCAACACACACACAGAAACACACACACACACACACACACAGGCACACACAGAGACACGCACACACACACACAGAGGCACACACACACACACAAAGAGAGAGAGAGAGAGAGAGAGAGAGAGAGAGAGAGAGAGAGAGAGAGACACACACGCACAAAGGCACACACACACACACAGAGACACGCACACACACACAGAGACACGCACACACACACACACACACAAAAAGAGAGAGAGAGAGAGACACACACACACAGAGAGAGAGAGAGAGAGACACACACACACACACACACACACACAGAGAGAGAGAGAGAGAGAGACACACACACACACACGACTGTCAGGCCAAAAATGCAGCCACGCTGGTGTTTCTTTCTCTCTCTCTTTTTTTAATGCAAAGGTCCGCCCCTCTCTGCGACAGACATGTGACTCACCGTCCAATGAGAAGTCGTTCTTCCAGAGCTCCTGCAGGCAGGGGGCGTGGCCAAGGTCCCAGGTCTTTCTTGTGCTGAACATGACCGCCGGGCTGAGCAGAGCGCTGGACCGCTGGACCGGCTGCACAGAGAGACACACACACACACACACACACACACACACACACACACACAGAGACAGACACACACAGACACACACAGGACGACAGAGCTTTAGAGCGGTGTTTTTTGATAAGTCTAAATTTCTCTTCAGACTAACAGGTATTGTGTGTACATCTAAGTCTGATATATCCTCAAAATCATTCCCCCTGCTCTGGTGTCCCCCTCTCATTCCCCCTGCTCTGGTGTCCCCCCTCTCATTCCCCCTGCTCTGGTGTTCCCCCTGCTCTGGTGTTCCCCCCCCTCTCATTCCCCCTGCTCTGGTGTTCCCCTCCTCTCATTCCCCCTGCTCTGGTGTTCCCCTCCTCTCATTCCCCCTGCTCTGGTGTTTCCCCCTCTCATTCCCCCCTGCTCTGGTGTTCCCCCTCTCATTCCCCCTGCTCTGGTGTCCCCCCCTCTCATTCCCCCCTGCTCTGGTGTTCTCCCCCTCTCATTCCCCCTGCTCTGGTGTCCCCCCCTCTCATTCCCCCTGCTCTGGTGTCCCCCCTCTCATTCCCCCCTGCTCTGGTGTTCCCCCCTCTCATTCCCCCTGCTCTGGTGTTCCCCCCTCTTGTTGTAAAACAACAATCAGATAACAAATTAATTTCTCCCGACTGCTCCGGTCTTGTCCCGATCCTCAACCCTCTCCCGTCCCGTCTCACCGGTGGGATCCCACCAATCAGACGCCAGCCTCTAAACTGAACCTGTTGCTTCTCTGAGACGCTCTGCTCTCACCCGTCCACGTCCACAGCGAGGTATCCGCTCCGACGGATGGACGAGGCGCTCCCTGTCCAGCCAGCTCTTGTTGATCAGAGTTCCCACCCAGCCCAACATGCTGCCGCCGCTCGCTCATATCCTCTGAAATGGTCCCAGTCCGCCGCGCACACACAGAACCAGCGGAGGTAACCTGGCACAGTCTGACCCGGGGTCAGTTAGCCCAGCGACAGTCTCTGCGCTGCATCACAGCGGGATTAAATCCCATCCGATCTCAGAGCGGCGTAACGATGAGAGGATGAACTAATCTGGTAATCCTCGCAGCAGATGGCTCTTTAACCCTTCACTGACCGCAGGTTAGATCTCACTAAGAGCTTAATCAACGCCTCAAACTCTCACTCTTCAGTCATCTCCTCACTATCTGCTAGCTGCCTGTCCCCTGAACACACTGTAAAAAACATCTCCTCACTATCTGCTAGCTGCCTGTCCCCTGAACACACTGTAAAAAACATCTCCTCACTATCTGCTAGCTGCCTGTCCCCTGAACACACTGTAAAAAAAACATCTCCTCACTATCTGCTAGCTGCCTGTCCTCTGAACACACTGTAAAAACACCTCACTATCTGCTAGCTGCCTGTCCCCTGAACACACTGTAAAAAAACATCTCCTCACTATCTGCTAGCTGCCTGTCCCCTGAACACACTGTAAAAAACATCTCACTATCTGCTAGCTGCCTGTCCCCTGAACACACTGTAAAAAACATCTCCTCACTATCTGCTAGCTGCCTGTCCCCTGAACACACTGTAAAAAAACATCTCCTCACTATCTGCTAGCTGCCTGTCGGGATGAGGAGGGAGGGAGGAGCATGCCTTTGGTGTGGGAGACATGGGTTTGAATCCCCCTGCGATACATCAACCAATGTGTCCCTGAGCAAGGCACTTAACCCTCTGACATATATAGCAATTGTAAGTCGTTTGTGTGGATAAAAGCGTCAGCTAAATGACATGTAATGAAAATACTTTGAACGTCAACAAGAAGTGACGTCACCCAACATCGCTTAGAGCACCTTTAATAATAATAATAATAAGTTTATTTGACAGGGCACCTTTTACAGACAAAGTCACAAAGTGCTTCACATGATGAAATTGTTAAAATAAGACCAGAACAGTAAAATGAGCAAGCAAAAACAGAAATAAAATACCAATTAAGACTTGAAAACCCAGTTACAAAAACATGTCTCTGTCTTGAAACAGAAGACAAAGGGAAGGGTGGAACGCCCTATTAGCAGAACTAATCCCAGCCACGCATCGTTTCCACTTTTCGAATGACAACACAGAAGTCGGTGCCTCATTTCGGTGCCACTAAAGGCCCTGACACACCGACCCGACAGCCTACCGTCGGCAGAAAAGGCAGACGGACAGATCATTCGTCTCCCGTCTCTCCAAAAAGTGCCTTGGAACACACCGAAGCGATGCAGACTTGAGCGTACGTTCTGCATGCGCCAGACGTAATACGTCTCCATAAACAGCAGGTGGCGCTAATCTGTACTGTCGCCCAAAAAATGAAAACGGGAAATGACAAACGCGTCACGTGGGTCTGGCTTCTCCCCGACTATAATGGCGGCTTGTTCTGAATACGATCTCGTATTTTACGCTAAGTATACTGTAAGTCTGTGCTACCAACATTGCCATCTTTAGTTCAGCTTGCATCACGTTTTCTGCCCGTCTGTCCTTTCATGATGAAGGAGGAAATCACCTGTGTGCCGTTATGTGCCTCTTCTGCGCGATGGTGCCGCTGTATTTTAATGTGCTGGGTGATGTCATTTAACGACAGCTAAGCGCCGGACGGAGTCACGGTGCCTCTGCTAAATAGCCTCAGGAAGGAGCTGGTTTTGGTGGAACATGAGTACTTTTAGTCGTGCAACAGAAACAGAAAGCTGTCTGGATTTACCCTGCAGAGATCTGAGGAGCAGGTAACCATATAACCAATCCCAGTGAACCCGTATATAACATATACCCGAACCAGTCAACCCTTTAGAACCATGACCCCGGCACACGGACCCTTTTTATCAGCCGTCAAACTAGCAGAAGTGGATTTGGACACGCCCTAAACACACCTGCAGCAGGCGCTTCACGCCGTGACCTCAGATCGGTAAAATAGGAGCCCTAGTGTTTAACATAAGAAGTGCAATTTGGTGGAAACATGCTTATCTTTATTATTTGTTTAATTCTCCATAGTTTGGCCGGCCCTGCAAGCTTTAACATGTCACAAACAAACTGTTTCTTTATTGCTTATTGTTATGAATAAACATTGATTAATTGCCCAATCACAGTCCAATGAGACGTCTTCAAAAAGGTCCGTTTGTGTCCAACCAACAGTCCAAAAACCTAACATATGTAAAATGTGTTTAATCTTTTGTCCTCCGGTTCCAAAACGCCCGGCAGGATTTCACAACAAATGAGTTATTCATTCGTACACATCGACGTTCCTTTGGCAGTTAAAACCTCCAGGGTAAGAAGGTATTAAACACACACACACACGGTGCTTTGTGAGGGCGGATTAAAGCTTTAAGGATGGAGTAACAGGCAACACACACACACACACACACACACACACACACAGTATATGAAAGCATTAATACTGACAACTGCTGACACATTTCTCCTTGTAGAACACACACACGTCGGGGAAAGTAAAACGCCACGTCGTGCAAGTTCTTTTGTTGACACACACATACTGCGTCTCACTATCTCTGTGGGGACCCGTCATTGACATAACACATTCCCTAGCCCCTTACCCTAACCTTAACCCATCACCACTAAATGCCTAACCTTAACCCTTACCCTCACCCTAACCAGAACCTCATTCTAACCCGAATCCTAAAACCAGGTCTTAACCCTCAAACAGACCTTTAACCTTGGGGGGTCCAGCATTTTGGACCCACAAAGCTGTCGGGACCCCACAAGTATACTGGACTCCTGGGTTTTGGTCCCCACGAATATAGTTAAACAAGCACACACACAGAAAAAGCATAAACTCCAGGTTATGTTCTGACTGACTGACATGTGATGTTCATTCATTCTTCAACGACACATTGTGCAGCTCTATATCTGTACATAGTAAAAACAAAGCTGATGACTTCCTTGTTGAGCTTTCAGCCGTATGTCTGTATTTCAGTTTGGACTCAGAGCAACAACACATCTGAGTCAGAACTAACGGAGGAGCCATGTGGGAGTTTCTCCAGCCAGCAGACGACAGATTCCTGGCTGTCTGACGCCTTCACAGCCTGAAAACACTTCAAATCTGACTCTGGATCAGTCTGACACACAGACACAGACTCTGGATCAGTCTGACACACAGACACAGACTCTGGATCAGTCTGACACACAGACACAGAGACTGACTCGGGATCACAGACACAGAGACTGACTCTGGATCAGTCTGACACACAGACACAGAGACTGACTCTGGATCAGTCTGACACACAGACACAGAGACTGACTCTGGATCACAGACACAGAGACTGACTCTGGATCACAGACACAGAGACTGACTCTGGATCACAGACACAGAGACTGACTCTGGATCACAGACACAGAGACTGACTCTGGATCAGTCTGACACACAGACACAGACACTGACTCTGGATCACAGACACAGAGACTGACTCTGGATCACAGACACAGAGACTGACTCTGGATCACAGACACAGAGACTGACTCTGGATCAGTCTGACACACAGACACAGAGACTGACTCTGGATCACAGACACAGAGACTGACTCTGGATCACAGACACAGAGACTGACTCTGGATCACAGACACAGAGACTGACTCTGGATCACAGACACAGAGACTGACTCTGGATCACAGACACAGAGACTGACTCTGGATCACAGACACAGAGACTGTCTCAGGATCAGTCTGACACAGAGACTGACTCTGGATCACAGACACAGAGACTGACTCTGGATCACAGACACAGAGACTGACTCTGGATCACAGACACAGAGACTGTCTCAGGATCAGTCTGACACCTCCAGCTCTCTCCGTTAGAGGTGAAACATTCAGTTCTCTGCAGAGAAACTGAGACAGAGAGACATGGCTCCCCCCTGTGGTGAATGCATCATATTACCATGTGTTATTCATGGGGGGGACCTCACACACACACACACACACACACACACACACACACACACACACACACAGAGATATATACACACACACAACAAAGGTTTTTCTAATCTCTGCAAACGAAAAATGCAGCTTTTTTTATATAAAAATGGCCACGAAATAACGAAGCATAAGCTCAACCGGCACTAGACTTAAACTACACAACCCTAAAAACCCATGTCACACCCCCGTCCTGTCACTAAAGGCCTAAACACCAGAAAAAAACCTTTAAGCGACAAAAGTGTCAAAAAACAGACGACCACAACGCTGAAAAAGGAAAGGTTGTTATTAACAAAAGTATAGAAATAAAACATAACTAGCAGGTGAGTATCTAATGCTGCTGGAGTTCAGAAAAAACATTCAGGCTGTTTTATATTCCAGAAAAATGTAATATTAAATAAAACGGACAGTAAATCAGCAGCGTGCCTCTCCTGCCGTTTCTCTCCTGGAGGTTTTAAATCCCTCCTCCTCCTCCTCCTCCTCCTCCTAACTGGGTCAAATCATCTCAAGGTTTTTGTTCAGTCTCCATGTGCTCAGAGTCAAACCCTGTCTGCACACACACACACACACACACAGTCTCACCATCTCTGTGAGGACCCGTCATTGACATAACACATTCCCTAGCCCCTTACCCTAACCTTAACCATCACCACTAAATGCCTAACCTTAACCCTTACCCTCACCCTAACCAGAACCTCATTCTAACCCTAATCCTAAAACCAAGTCTTAACCCTCAAACAGACCTTTAACCTTGGGGGGGTCCAGCATTTTGGCCCCACAAAGCTGTCGGGACCCCACAAGTATACTGGACTCCCGGTTTTTGGACCCCACGAATATAGTTAAACAAGCACACACACACACACACACACACACACACAGTGTGTAGCTCTGCCCGCACATGCTGTGACAGGAGGGGGTGAGACCAGCGGCACATAAGCATATAAACCCAAAAGTGATCTACCTTCCTGTCTGTTGGCTTCAGTGTCTGATGTCAGACTGGATATGTAAGACAGCTGGAGCTCAAACACCTCCCCGGATCAGTAATCTAACCTAGGAGCTGCTGGAGCTAGAGCTGGAGCTAGTAGTAGCAGCAGCAGCTCCAGCAGCAGCAGCAGCTCCAGCAGCAGCAGCTCCGTCAGACACCTTTCTGGTGTTAAAGACATAGAAAACACCACGCAGCTGACACGCAACAGACACGCCACGCAGCTGACACGCAACAGACACGCCACGCAGCTGACACGCAACAGACACGCCACGCAGCTGACATGCAACAGACACGCCACGCAGCTGACACGCAACAGACACGCCACGCAACAGACACGCCACGCTCACGCCACGCAGCCAGTGTGTAGGAGGCCTTAAACTCCATGCCTTCTCTTTTCTGGTGTAATCCTTGATTATCCGTCACGTTTTCTTAAAAAATGCGATGGAATATGCGGGATGTTTATGCGATGTTATGAAAATGAAAAACTGTGGCGTCATCGCGGCTTCATCGCGGCGTCATCGCGGCTTCAT
>NW_027595541.1:0-10000 GCF_031162955.1 Sander vitreus | reverse complement strand
GCAGAACTGTGTGTCCCCGTCCAAATGTTTCCCCGTCCGTGCTGAACGAAGGGGTTTAAATCCTGCTGCTGTGTTCAGTTTGTGTAATCCACTCTCTCCTCTCGTCTCTCTCCCTCTCTCGCTCTCTCTGTCGGGCTTTTGTATCTCACCTGCTTCACCTCTGTACCGAGTCCCGCCCTCTCACAGTCCACAGCACATTTCCACAGAGCTGATAAAAACCTGTGACCCTTGTCCCGTCCGCTCTTCAGCGTCTGTTGTTGTCATTGTTGTTGTCACGTCCACAGTTATTCCACAGGTAACCCGAGACGCCGGGCGACTGCTTCAGTTTTTCCCTCTCTCGCTGTAACTCAAGACACACTCACAGACGGCGTCTTCGCGTCCGTCTCAACCCTCAGAAGTCACAGCTGCTGCGTCAGAAACACACGTGTGAAACGTAATCCTTTTGTGTAAATAAACTCACCAAATGTGCAGACTTTTGGTCAAAGAGAGCCCGTTGTGTGTCACATAAAAAGGAGAACACACACTAAAGATTTGAGCTAGATTTTACATTTTCACTTTGTTTGGCTGAAAAATGAAATGATTTATGGGCACCAGGTAGGATCAAACAAAAAGGAGAATATCAAAGTAAAAAAAAAAAGAAAAAAGACTTATTTTGGAAGAACTTGCAAAACTAAAAGCCAGATTTTCATTTGACTACTTTAAGTGAGAATCCTAAACTAATATTTAGGCGAGAATGTAGAGCTGTGACTATCTGTGCTTAACAAGTGTGTGTGTGTGTGTGTGTGTGTGTGTGTGTGTGTGTGTGTGTGTGTGTCACCTTAACTCAAGTCCAGTGAAGATGAGTTTCTGTTTGACCTGCAGGTTAGCATATTATCATTATTATTATTAGTAGTATATTATTATTATTATATTGGGCTTTTTGACGGGGTTGGGTTTCTGCTGAACCCTACGCTGTCACTCCGCGCTACGCTGGTTAACGTGACGACGGCGCCGTTGATTACAGGAAGGTGTTTACGTAGGTGGAGCTTCAATGCAGCAGGCTGAGAGGAAGTGGAAATGGAACTGGTGAGCAGAAAAAGTGTTGTTTGGCAGTACTTTCAGTCAAAAGAAGGCCATTCAAGTCCAGCTACATGTTCAATCTGCAATGCTGATTAGTCTGGTGGTGGCGAGGACCCTAAACAATACACAACATCACCGCTGTTACAACATCTGGTATGAAACATCTGGAAGAATACGAGCTGAGCATGAAGGAATCTACAGACAGCAGCCAGAATGCAGCAACTTCAGGTACAGCAAAGGAAGGACAGTCACTGTTTACTTCATTAATGTGTTGACTGTGTTCATGGACTGAGGACGGGACGAGGACTCAGCAGAACCTCAACCAGGGGGTTCAGGACTCAGCAGAACCTCAACCAGGGGGTTCAGGACTCAGCAGAACCCCAAAAATCTGGATTTGATGCATCCCTAGTAAAAAGTACACAAAGAGAGTACAGTATGATCAATTCTCCGCTGTGTGGGATCCGTTCCCTCAGGTCGGTTCCGGCGCCGATCCCCCAGTATTTCGTCTCTGTCCTCCGGCTGCTTAGTTAGTTCATTAGATCAGTGTGATCCAGTGAGAGTAACGAGCAAAGACTCGTCTCTCTCTGTCCCGTTTTCCTCTGCTATTGAACTGAAGAATCCACAAATAAAAAGAACGAGATGTTGCAAACTTCCCGACGATTCTTCGTTTGTCCGTTAACTTTTTCTCCACGTTTGTTCCACCGGCAATCGTTAGTTCAGTGTCGGTCCGAGAGAGAAACTGACGACCTCGGTTTTCCCAGCTTGTCCCCAAGTTCAGTTAGCGTTCTCATTGCAGGTCGGTCCGAGAGACAAACTGTAAAGACTCGTCTCTCTCCGTCCCGTTGTCCTCTGCGACAAATAAAAAGAACGAGACGCTGCAAACTTCCTGACGTTTCTTATCCAGACCGACAGCCAACCAGGGGGTTCAGGATTCAGCAGAACCTCAACCAGGGGGTTCAGGACTCAGCAGAACCTCAACCAGGGGGTTCAGGATTCAGCAGAACCTCAACCAGGGGGTTCAGGATTCAGCAGAACCTCAACCAGGGGATTCAGGACTCAGCAGAACCCCAAAAATCTGGATTTGATGCATCCCTAGTAAAAAGTACACAAAGAGAGTACAGTATGATCAATTCTCCGCTGTGTGGGATCCGTTCCCTCAGGTCGGTTCCGGCGCCGATCCCCCAGTATTTCGTCTCTGTCCTCCGGCTGCTTAGTTAGTTCATTAGATCAGTGTGATCCAGTGAGAGTAACGAGCAAAGACTCGTCTCTCTCTGTCCCGTTTTCCTCTGCTATTGAACTGAAGAATCCACAAATAAAAAGAACGAGATGTTGCAAACTTCCCGACGATTCTTCGTTTGTCCGTTAACTTTTTCTCCACGTTTGTTCCACCGGCAATCGTTAGTTCAGTGTCGGTCCGAGAGAGAAACTGACGACCTCGGTTTTCCCAGCTTGTCCCCAAGTTCAGTTAGCGTTCTCATTGCAGGTCGGTCCGAGAGACAAACTGTAAAGACTCGTCTCTCTCCGTCCCGTTGTCCTCTGCGACAAATAAAAAGAACGAGACGCTGCAAACTTCCTGACGTTTCTTATCCAGACCGACAGCAAAAATCCAAATAATCTGTTGAGTCTGTTAACTTCCCCTCCATGTTTTTTATTTATTTATTGTGTCTGTCCTCCAGCTCCTTCGTTAGTTCGTTAGATCAGCGTCGGTCCGAGACAGAAACTGTGTCTCTCTCCGTCCCGTTATCCTCTGCCTCTGTCCGGCAGATTAAAGCCGAGTTAGGTCGGGTCTTCACCTCCATCAGACTGAGTGAATGACAGAAATAGAGAGAGAGAGCCCTCCACTATGTGTGAACCTCTCTCGCCCCTCCCTCCCTGTCCTGGGACCATCTGTTGTTTCTGCAGGATGAAACTCTGCAGAGGACCAAGAACGCTCACTGATGATGTAACACGATGGTACTTCATGATGCTTTGATTATCTGCTGGACACGTTTAGAGCTTTAAATAAACGTTCTCGTTCTGCAGGTCAAAAGGTGACCTCGTTGATCAGCGTCCTGGAAACCTGCCCACCCCGTCCTGCAGACTCTGACCGTGGGGACTCCGTGGGAGCTGACAGTCTGAATCACAGCCAGAGAATCGTGATGTATGCATCAGTCAGGACCTCGCTGTACACGGAGGCGACCCGTCCTGAAGCCTACGGTACAACAGTGCACAGAGGGAGCTTCTGGAAACTGTTCTGCAGCAACAAAAGAGGACGTTTCCAGTCCACTGAACGCTTTCAGCGTCCTAATGAAGGGGGAACGGGAGTCCAACGGTCACACAACTAGGGTTGCACGATACTGACAAAATGTGATATATGCGTTAACGATTATTCATTTTCCTAAGTTATGGGAAAACGCATCAAAATACAGTAGATTCACAACAATATAGGGCACACTGAGACTTCCGTACGGCTCCGTAGTTCAGCTGGACCACAGGTCGGACGTGGATGAAAAATATTTCCGACTAGGGCTGAACAATTAATTGCATTTGCAATAATATCGCGATATGTTAAAACGTGATTTCCTAATCAAAAAGGCTGCGAGCAAATCAGTCTGCACCCGCAGAGAAAGCATCAACTTAGCTTAGCACGCTAACGCTACGCCGTACCTTGAGCAGATTTCTGTCATTCAGACAACTCTGAGTTGTAGTTTAACACTTTTACAGCCATTTTAATAAAATGAAGGGTTTTATTCAGGCTGGAGTCCATACCTGCAGTTAATGGATACAGGCACGCAGAACTGAAGGCTCGGTTAGCAACGGTTAGCTCTGATTAGCGGTTAGCTCCAGTTAGCTAGCTCCGTTATAGAGACATGGAGTGGAGGAGAGGAGTAACAACCAGACTGATAAAGGACGTTCAGGGAGCTTTCACAGCAGCGTGGCTGCGTTGTTTCAACGGTTTTATTAGTACAGTTAATCCCACAACAAGACCAGCAGCAGCATGCTACTGCTAACGTAACGATAGCCTCTCTGTCTCTGTGTGCAACGTTGACGCTGTCATGCACACAACTTCACGAAGGGGAGGGAGGGGCTGGAGGCAGCCATATATATACTGTATATACTGTGTTTAAAAAGTGCAATCCACATGTTTACATATGTTTATTACAGTAAATGATAATTAAATGTGAGTACTACTAAGTGTGGTAAAGCCACATCTTTGTTTTTATATTTCTGCAACCTGCCCTTTAGTTTGTGTGATTAGTTTCTGACTTTCATATGAATGTTTCCACCAGGCGGTCAGTGCTCAGTATTACTAGTAATACTACTGGGACTGCAGTAGTATTACTAGTAATACTACTGGGACTGAAGGAGTTCAACAAAAGATGTCATTCATATACATTCATGCATCACCTGATGTCATCATCACATCCAGGCCTCCAGGAAACAACAGTTGTGTTCTCTCTTTTGCTCCCCTCACTCCCTTCGCTGTCTTTAGGTCCTCTCTTTTCTTTCACTTCTCTGATTCGTTCAGTTTTGTGTCTCTATCCATTTCTTCACTTACACCGTCGCTCGTTGTGCACCAACGTGTGCACGTGGCACGGTAACTGGCCAATGAAACGTGATCATCACAGCGTTTCGAGGTGTAACTCAAACACAACTAAGCCACACAGCCAACAGACGGGACGCAGCGCTCCACTTGATATTAAGGAGATATATCATGCACCCCTACACACAACCCTCCAATCAGACAGCTCGCATTTCAAACGCTGGTTCACAGGGATGATGCAGTAGAGTAGATTAGACATTGTAGGTTTAACTTATCGTAGCTTTATGACCGTATGGTTTCATGAGAACAGGCTGAGATGTGAGACGTCCATATCAACGGACGTCTTGTCTCGTGACATCTACGGCTTATTTTCATTGTTGATTAATCAGTTTCTCCACAATGAGTCGTGCAAAAGCACCACTTTAAATATTGTGTGTACCAAAGATGGGTTCATAAGTTTCAGCCAGTCCATCTTTATTAAAATAAACACATTTGTTTCTGAGCTGCCAACTGCATCAAACAGTAACCGATGGAAAGAATAAAACAATAAACTGTTCCAGAGAAAGTCAACCTGGGCTGAGTCCAGTAGGATTGTGCGTCAGCGATCAGACTGCGATATGTTTCTGAGGAAGAGGGCATTTTAATCTCCCTCACTCACTTATTAAATCGGTCACATTTCAAAACAAAGCTATAAAGTTATGAAGGCTTCAGGTGCGTCAGTGACTGTAAGAAGAGTGGAGCAGATTAGTGTGAACAGCTTTCTCTCTTCATTGGTTTCAGACGCTTTTAGCAACAGAAAATGTCACCAAAAAGTTTCTCATGAAGGAAACGTGTGTGTGTGTGCGTGTGTGTGTGTGTGTGTGTGTGTGTGCATGTTTCTGTGTGTGTGTGTGTGTCTGGCTGTGTGTGTGTGTGTGTGTGTGTGTGTGTGTGTGTGTGTGTGTGTGTGTGTGTGTGTGTGTGTGTGTGTGTGTGTGTGTGTGTGTGTGTGTGTGTGTGTGTGTGTGTGTGTGCATGTTTCTGTGTGTGTGTCTCGCTGTGTGTGTGTGTGCATGTTTCTGTGTGTGTGTCTGGGTGTGTGTGTGTGTGTGTGTGTGTGTGTGTGTGTGTGTGTGTGTGTGTGTGTGTGTGTGTGTGTGTGTGTGTGTGTGTGTGTGTGTGTGTGTGTGTGTGTGTGTGTGTGTGTTTTTGAGAGTCTTTGTATGCGTGTGTCTGTGTGTGTGTGTTTTTGAGAGTGTGTGTGTGTCTGTGTGCGTGTGTGTGTCTTTGTATGCGTGTGTCTTTGTGTGTGTGTGCGTGTGTGTCTTTGTATGCGTGTGTCTTTGTGTGTGTGTGTGTGTGTGTGTCTTTGTATGCGTGTCTGTGTGTGTCTTTGTATGCGTGTGTCTTTGTGTGTGTGTGTGTGTGTGTGTGTCTTTGTATGCGTGTGTCTTTGTGTGTGTGTGTGTGTGTGTGTGTGTGTGTGTGTGTGTGCGTGCGTCCTGTAATCTCTGATTTTATACACCGTTGCTATGATTTGCTGTAATCAGCTGTGTATAAACACAATATTGTATGAACAGATCTTAGTCTCGTGTACCATCAATAATGATAGTTTAACACTGTGTTTTATTACTAGATATTGATCAGATTATCATCTTAAACTGAACTACACTTTTCACTTCCTGCAGCTACATCAGCTGATGTTGAACGACCCTGCTGTTAATAATCCACCTGCTGACCTGCGAACCTCCAGCAGGAAGCCAACTTTTGCTTAATGTCGATGACATCTTGGTGGCCTCGCCATCAGAACAGGACCGTGAGACAGACACCCTGAGCAAGGACATAAGGTCAGTAAGAAGAAATTACTAACTGGCAGACAACTGTGTCAGTAAGAGAGGGAGACAAATGATTATGTAGAGAAGCAACGGCATATGTCCGTGAACAAGGATGATATGAAGGTTAAGATAGTGAAGGATGAAATGGGAATTAGTTTATCCAGTTTGAGAAGATTTTTGCAGAGCGTTCCAGTCGCGAGCGGCAGCAGATGAAGTGTTAAGCACCTATAACACACTAATAACACTACTTATGATTCAGTGCTGCCCAGATCATTTATTGGGAAGTGATCTCATGTAAAAGTTATAATTGGATTGATGTAAAGGTGATACGAACAGCAGATTGAGAGTGCTGATCTCAGAATTTCGTTAAAAATAATAGAACAATTGTGCGCTTTATCAGTGGAAATAGCCCGACATGAACATCAGTAAACTATTTGTGGATGAAGCCTGTAAATGCACCGTTTACCTTTAAAAAATGACTGTGTGTGATAATGTAAAAGCAGACCGCTCGCAATCAGATACATTTGACCATGAATAACAGAAAATGTTTACAGTGTATCATTCATCTGTGCATGTCTTACAGATTCACAAACAACTGAAAGGAAATCTGTTTATTACTGGTTAGAATGGATAATGTACATTGCACAACAAGCTAATGTTAACAACTGCATAGCATGCTCCACTGGGAGGCCACAGTTAGGCACCATCCACTCAAACTGAACAACTAAAATGATGCCACGGGTTAGCACGGTGTCCTTAGTTTCTTTAGCTGTGCCTATCTAAGCCTTACACCTCAAATGTACCGAGTCATTAAGTTTACGGTTTCCTCCAGTAAATACCGTCCTCTCTTTTCCAGGTAATTGCACCTATTTCTCGACAGCAGGATGGGGAAGAAGGGTGCACTAACTGAGCTCGTCTTGGTGTTTACATCACTACCGACATAGGTAACTACTTAGCCTCATGGTTTGTTAATCAAAGCACAAGAAGAGTTGATGTGTGGCCACTGTGTGGAGGACTTCTCTTCCATATTCCACAAACAGAACCCGACCCATGTCGTCTCATACCGAGCAAGAAGGGGCGCACCTGGTGGCACTTTTGATGACAGAGTGTACATTGAGGGATGGGTTAGGGTTTGGGATGGATTAGTGTAAGGGTCAGATACAGGGATGGATTAGGGTTGGGGATGGTTAGGTATAGGGATGGGTTAGGGTTTGGGATGGGTTAGGGATGGGTTAGGGTTTGGGATGTTAGGTATAGGGATGGGTTAGGGTTTGGGATGTTAGTGTAAGGGTCAGATACAGGGATGGGTTAGGGTTGGGTCAGGGTTAGGGATGGGTTAGGGTTGGTGTAGGGTTTGGGATGGGTTAGGTGTGTTCGGGTTAGGTTAGGGTTAGGGATGGGTTAGGTTAGGGATGGGTTAGGTGTGTTCGGGTTAGGTGTGTTCGGGTTAGGTTAGGTTAGGGATGGGTTGGGTTAGGGATGGGTTAGGGTTTGGGATGGTTAGGTATAGGGATGGGTTAGGGATGGGTTAAGGTTGTTAGGTATAGGGATGGTTAGGGTTTGGGATGTTAGGTATAGGGATGGGTTAGGGTTTGGGATGGGTTAGTGTAAGGGTCAGATACAGGGATGGGTTAGGGTTGGGTCAGGGTTAGGGATGGGTTAGGTTAGGGATGGGTTAGGTGTGTTCGGGTTAGGTTAGGGATGGGTTAGGTTAGGGATGGGTTAGGGTTGGTGTAGGGATGGGTTAGTTGTGTTCGGGTTAGGTTAGGGATGGGTTAGGGTTGGGTTAGGATTAGGGTTTGGGATGGGTTAGGTGTGTTCGGGTTAGGTTAGGTTAGGGATGGGTTAGGGATGGGTTAGGTGTGATCGGGTTAGGGATGGGTTAGGTTAGGGATGGGTTAGGTTAGGGATGGGTTAGGGTTGGGTTAGGATTAGGGTTTGGGATGGGTTAGGTGTGTTCGGGTTAGGTTGGGTTAGGGATGGGTTAGGGTTAGGTTAGGGATGGGTTAGGTTAGGGATGGGTTAGGTGTGTTCGGGTTAGGTTAGGGATGGGTTGGGTCAGGGATGGGTTAGGTTAGGGATGGGTGCTTCGAGGGCCACGGGCACAAGGGGACCACTAATGTGAGAACACACTCTAAAACCTTAAAAAAACAGGTCTGGTTATCTAAAAATCGGTCTAAATAGGACACATATATTAAAAGAACCACTGGACAGGCCGGTCAGCAGGTTAGGGAAAATGACCAAAAATAGATGTAAAACGACTACAAGGAAACCCATTGGGATGTTTTATAATTATCTGTTCAATTAAATGTCCTGTAAGTTGTATTAAGTGAAGTTCTTTAAAAGATATCAGAGAAAAGTGGAGACGCGACGGCCATCGTTAGAAACCCAGACTGTCTCAATCTCACGTCTCTTCTCTGATATCTGTTATGCTGTCACAGCATCTCTGACTCACGAGCTTTAGTCACGCAATTCGGGACTTGTCCAATTGCAATGCTCATGCTCTGCATAAAGCTGTCCTCTGTTCTAGCTGTAATGTCTTCCTCTAACTCCGGGAGAGAACTGGGTTGGCCACCCAACACTAAACAACTGTGATTAATAGAAGTGTGACTTCAGAGAGAGACGTATATTTAGTCCGACTGGGTGAAATGAACACTGGCTGCTGAGAAATAAAAATGTTGTCAAACTGGTTCAGCGTGAGTCAGCCTGTTGAAATGTTCACCTGGTGACAGGTGAGTGAGGAGGACAGTAGACTTTGACATTGCTGAACGGAGCTGAGACGCCATTACAGGGTGTGAGATCTCTGCTGGAAAACACACGACGGGAAGATTAGAAGCAGTCAAGAGAAGGGACAGTAACTCGGTGAGTCTTGTTTTTGAGAGACATTTAGACACAAAGACAGATGGCTGAGAAAACTGCTCTTTTTGAAAGTTACCTGAACTGCCATGTGTGTTCAGAGACTTTCAGAGATCCTGTGTCTCTGAGCTGCAACCACAGCTTCTGTTCAAGCTGCCTGCACTCATTCTGGGAACAAGCTAACAACAAAAACTGTCCCATTTGTAAAAGAAAGTCCTTAACGGATAAACCAGCAGTAAACTTTGTACTGAAGGAACTGGCTGACAATTTTGCTGGGAGACAGAAATCTGGATCATCTGAGACAGAAAAAGGAGAGAAGAAGGTGGAGGTGATGTGTGATAAACATCCAGAAGTCCCTTATTTGTTCTGTAAGGATGAAGATAGAGCTGTGTGTCCTGTCTGTGAGTTTTCTCTCCACCACGGTCACACGGTGGTTCCTGTAGAACAAGCAGTCAGAGATCTGAAGGAGCAGCTGAAATCTGACTTACAGTCTCTGCAGGACAAGAGAGACAAACACAGACGAGTGGAGGAAACATACGATGAAATAACTCAACACTCCAAGAAGCAGCTGCTGTCTACAGAGAGTCAGATCAGAGCTGAGTTCAACAAGCTGCACCAGTTCCTGAAAGAGGAAGAGGAGTCCAGACTGGCAGCTCTGAGGGAGGAAGAGCAGCAGAGGGGGAAGACTGTCAGCAGAGAGATGAAGAGGATTCAGGAGCAGATCTCCTCTCTGTCAGACAGCATCTCT
>NW_027595540.1:47500-58200 GCF_031162955.1 Sander vitreus | reverse complement strand
CATGGAGAAGGACTTTCGGTCGGCACCAAGGTGCTTCTGGAAAACCGTTCGCCACCTAAGGAGGGGGAGCGGGGGAACCATCCAAGCTGTGTACAGTAAGGATGGGGCGCTGTTGACCTCAACTGAGGAGGTAATAGAGGGCGGTGGAAGGAGCACTTTGAGGAACTCTAAATCCGACTAATACGCCCTCTATGGTAGAGGCAGAGCTGAAGGATGAGGGGGATTGGCATCAATTTCCCTGGTGGAGGTTGCTGAGGTAGTTAAACAACTCCACAGTGGCAAAGCCCCAGGAATTGATGAGATCCGTCCAGAAATGCTTAAAGCTCTGGGTGTGGAGGGTTGTCTTGGTTGACACGCCTCTTCAACATTGCGTGGAAGTCTGGGGACGGTGCCTAAGGAGTGGCAGACCGGGGTGGTGGTTCCCCTTTTTTAAAAAGGGGGACCAGAGGGTGTGTGCCAATTACAGGGGGTATCACACTTCTCAGCCTCCCGGTAAAGTCTACTCCAAGGTGCTGGAAAGGAGGGTTCGGTCGATAGTCGAATCTCAGGTTGAAGAGGAACAATGCGGATTCCGTCCCTGGTCGTGGAACAACGGACCAGATCTTTACTCTTGCAAGGATCCTGGAGGGAGCCTGGGAGTATGCTCAACCAGTCTACATGTGTTTTGTGGATCTGGAGAAGGCGTATGACCGGGTGCCCCGGGAGATACTGTGGGAGGTGCTGCGGGAGTACGGGGTGAGGGGGTCCCTTCTCAGGGCCATCCAATCTCTGTACGACCAAAGCGAGAGCTGTGTCCGGGTTCTCGGCAGTAAGTCGGACTCGTTTCAGGTGAGAGTTGGCCTCCGCCAGGGCTGCGCTTTGTCACCAATCCTGTTTGTAGTATTTATGGACAGGATATCGAGGCGTAGTCGGGGTGGAGAGGGGTTGCAGTTCGGTGGGCTGGGGGATCTCATCGCTGCTTTTTGCAGATGATGTGGTCCTGATGGCATCATCGGCCTGTGACCTTCAGCACTCACTGGATCGGTTCGCGGCCGAGTGTGAAGCGGCTGGGATGAGGATCAGCACCTCTAAATCGGAGGCCATGGTTCTCAGCAGGAAACCGATGGAGTGCCTTCTCCAGGTAGGGAATGAGTCCTTACCCCAAGTGAAGGAGTTCAAGTACCTTGGGGGTCTTGTTCGCGAGTGAGGGGACAATGGAGCGGGAGATTGGTCGGAGAATCGGCACAGCAGGTGCGGTATTACATTCAATTTATCGCACCGTTAGGACGAAAAGAGAGCTGAGCCAGAAGGCAAAGCTCTCGATCTACCGGTCAGTTTTTGTTCCTACTCTCACCTATGGTCATGAAGGCTGGGTCATGACCGAAAGAACAAGATCCAGGGTACAAGCGGCCGAAATGGGTTTCCTCAGGAGGGTAGCTGGCGTCTCCCTTAGAGATAGGGTGAGAAGCTCAGTTATCCGTGAGGAGCTCGGAGTAGAGCCGCTGCTCCTTTGCGTCGAAAGGAGCCAGTTGAGGTGGTTCGGGCATCTGGTAAGGATGCCCCCTGGGCGCCTCCCTAGGGAGGTGTTCCAGGCACGTCCAGCTGGGAGGAGGCCTCGGGGGAGACCCAGGACTAGGTGGAGGGATTATATCTCTAACCTGGCCTGGGAACGCCTCGGGATCCCCCAGTCGGAGCTGGTTAATGTGGCCCGGGAAAGGGAAGTTTGGGGTCCCCTGCTGGAGCTGCTACCCCCGCGACCCGACCCCGGATAAGCGGATGAAGATGGATGGATGGATGGATAGTATGTCAAAAAGTGATAAAAAGTCATAATATAGTATGTCAAGAAGTCCTAAAAAGTCATAGTATTTTATGTCGAGAAAACTTAAAAAGTAATAGTATAGTATGTCAAAAAAGTCATAAAAAGTCATAATATAGTATGTCAAGAAGTCCTAAAAAGTCATAGTATTTTATGTCGAGAAAACTTAAAAAGTAATAGTATAGTATGTCAAAAAAGTCATAAAAAGTCATAGAATAGTATGTCGAAAAAACTTAAAAAGTCATAGTATAGTATTTCAAAAAGTCATGAAAAAGTCATAGTATAGTATTTCAAAAAGTGATAAAAAGTCATAGTATAGTATGTCGAAAAAAGTTAAAAAGTCCTAATATAGCATGTTAAAAAGTCATAAAAAGTCATAGTATAGTATGTCGAAAAGTCATAAAAAGTCATAGTATAGTATGTCAAAAAGTAATAAAAAGTCATAATATAGTATGTCGAAAAGTCATAAAAAGTCATAGTATAGTATGTCAAAAAGTCATAAAAAGTCATAGTATAGTATGTCGAAAAGTCATAAAAAGTCATAGTATAGTATGTCAAAAAAGACATAAAAAGTTATAGTATAGTATAGTATGTCAAAAAAGTAAAAAAAAGTCACAGTATAGTATGTCGAAAAGTCATAAAAATTCATTACATAGTACGTCGAAAAGTAATAAAAAGTTATAGTATAGTATTTCGAAAAGTCATAAAAAGTCATATTATAGCATGTCAAAAAGTCATAAAAAGTCATGATATAGTATGTCGAAAAGTCATAAAAAGTCAAAGTATAGTATGTCGAAAAAACTTAAAAAGTCATAGTATAGTATGTCGAAAAGTCATAAAAAGTCATAGTATAGTATGTCGAAAAAACTTAAAAAGTCATAATATAGTATGTCGAAAAAGTCATAAAAAGTCATAGTATAGCATGTCGAAAAAGTCATAAAAAGTCAAAGTATAGTATGTCGAAAAAATTTAAAAAGTCATAGTATAGTATGTCGAAAAGTCATAAAAAGTCATAGTATAGCATGTAAAACAAGTAATAAAAAGCCATATCGTATGTCGAAAAGTCATAAAAAGTCGTAGTATAGTAAGTCAAAAAGTCATAAAAAGTCTTAGTATAGAATGTGAAAAAGTTATAAAAAGTCATATCGTATGTCGAAAACTCATAAAAAGTCATAGTATAGTAAGTCAATAAGTCATAAAAAGTCATAGTATAGTATTTGAAAAAGTTATAAAAAGTCATAGTATAGTATGTCAAAAAAGTCATAAAAAGTCATAGTATAGTATGTCAAAAAGTCATAAAAAGTCATAGTATAGCATGTCGAAAAAGTCATAAAAAGTCATAGTATAGTATGTCAAAAAATTTTAAAAATCATAGTATAGTATATTGAAAAAGTCATAAAACTTTATAGTATAGTATGTTGAAAAAACTTAAAAAGTCAAAATATAGTATGTCGAAAAAAAGTCATAAAAATTCATAATATAGTATGTCAAGAAGTCCTAAAAAGTCATAGTATACTATGTCGAGAAAACTTAAAAAGTAATAGTATAGTATGTCAAAAAAGTCATAAAAAGTCATAGAATAGTATGTCGAAAAAACATAAAAAATCATAGTATAGTATTTCAAAAAGTCATGAAAAATCATAGTATAGTATTTCAAAAAGTCATAAAAAGTCATAGTATAGTATGTCGAAAAAATTTAAAACGTCATAGTATAGTATGTCGAAAAGTCACAAAAAGTCATAGTATAGTATGTCATAAAAAGTTAAAAAGTCAAAGTATAGCATGTCGAAAAAGTCATAAAAAGTCATAGTATAGTATTGTCATAAAAAGTTAAAAACTCATAATATAGTATGTCGAAAAGTCATAAAAAGTCATAGTATAGTATGTTAAAAAAGTCATAAAAAGTCATAGTATAGTATGTCGATAAAGTCATAAAAAGTTATAGTATAGTATGTTGAAAAAACTTAAAAAGTCAAAATATAGTATGTCGAAAAAGTCATAAAAATTCATAGTATAGTATGTCGAAAAGTCATAAAAAGTCATAGTATAGTATGTCGAAAAAGTCATAAAAAGTCAAAGTATAGTATGTCGAAAAAATTTTAAAACGTCATAGTATAGTATGTCAAAAAGTCACAAAAAGTCATAGTATAGTATGTCATAAAAAGTTAAAAACTCATAGTATAGTATGTGAAAAGTCATAAAAAATCATAGTATAGTATGTCGAAAAAAGTCATAAAAAGTCATAGTATAGTATGTCGAAAAAAGTTAAAAAGTCCTAATATAGTATGTTAAAAAGTCATAAAAAGTCATAGTATAGTATGTCGATAAAGTCATAAAAAGTTATAGTATAGTATATTGAAAAAACTTAAAAAGTCAACATATGTCGAAAAAGTCATAAAAAGTCAAAGTATAGTATGTCGAAAAGTCATAAAAAGTCATAGTATAGTATGTCAAAAAGTCACAAAAAGTCATAGTATAGTATGTCATAAAAAGTTAAAAAGTCAAAGTATAGCATGTCGAAAAAGTCATAAAAAGTCAAAGTATAGTATGTCGAAAAAGTCATAAAAAGTCATAGTATAGTATGTCGAAAAAAGTTAAAAAGTCCTAATATAGTATGTTAAAAAGTCATAAAATGTCATAGTATAGTATGTCGATAAAGTCATAAAAAGTTATAGTATAGTATGTAGAAAAAACTTAAAAAGTCAAAATATAGTATGTCGAAAAAGTCATAAAAATTCATAGTATAGTATGTCGAAAAAGTCATAAAAAGTCATAGTATAGTATGTCGAAAAAGTCATAAAAAGTCATAGTATAGTATGTTTAAAAAACTTAAAAAGTAAAAGTACAGTATGCCGAAAAAGTCATAAAAATTCATAGAATAGTATGTCGAAAAAATTTAAAAACTCATAGTATAGTCTGTCGAAAAAGTCATAGTATAGTATGTCATAAAAAGTTAAAAAGTCCTAATATAGTATGTTAAAAAAACTAAAGAGTCATAGTATAGTATGTCAAAAAAACTTAAAAAGTTATAGTATAGCATGTCGAAAATGTAATAAAAAGTCATAAAACGTCATAGTATAGTATGTTGAAAAAAAGTCATAAAAAGTCATAGTATAGTATGTCAAAAAGTTAAAAAGTCCTAATATAGTATGTTAAAAAGTCATAAAAAGTCATAGTATAGTATGTCGAAAAAGTCATAAAAAGTTATAGTATAGTATGTTGAAAAAACTTAAAAAGTCAAAATATAGTATGTCGAAAAAGTCATAAAAATTCATGGTATAGTATGTCGAAAAGTTATGAAAAGTCATAGTATAGTATGTCAAGAAAAGTCATAAAAAGTCATAGTATAGTATGTTTAAAAAACTTAAACAGTAAAAGTACAGTATGTCGAAAAAGTCATAAAAAGTCATAGTATAGTATGTTGAAAAAACTTAAAAAGTCATAGTATAGTATGTCGAAAAGTCATAAAAAGTCATGTATAGTATGTCGAAATGTCGCATAAAGTCATAGAATAGTATGTTGAGAAAAAATAAAAAGTAATAGTATAGTATGTCAAAAAAGTCCTAAAAAGTCATAATATAGTATGTCAAAAAGTTCTAAAAAGTCATAGTATAGTATGTCGAAAAAAAACTTAAAAAGACATAGTATAGTATGTCGAAAAAATTTAAAAGGTCATAGTAAAGTATGTCAAAAAGTCATAAAAAGTCATAGTATAGTATGTAATAAAAAGTTAAAAAGTCCTAATATAGTATGTTAAAAAGTCATAAAAAGTCATAGTATAGTATGTCGAAAAGTCATAAAAAGTCATAGTATAGTATGTCGAAAAGTCATAAAAAGTCATAGTATAGTATGTTTAAAAAACTTAAACAGTAAAAGTACGGTATGTCAAAAAAGTCATAAAAAGTCATAGAATACTATGTCGAAAAAACTTAAAAAGTCATAGTATAGCATGTCGAAAAGTCATAAAAAGTCATAGTATAGTATGTCGAAATGTCATATAAAGTCATAGAATAGTATGTTGAGAAAACTTAAAAAGTAATAGTATAGTATGTCAAAAAGTCATAAAAAGTCAAAGTATAGTATGTCGAAAAAATTTAAAAGGTCATAGTAAAGTATGTCGAAAAGTCATAAAAAGTCATAGTATAGTATGTAATAAAAAGTTATAAAGTCTTAGTATAGTATGTCAAAAAGTCATAAAAAGTCATAGTATAGTATGTCGAAAAAGTTAAAAAGTCATAGTATAGTATGTCGAAAAAGTTAAAAAGTTAAAACATAGTATGTCGAAAAAGTCATAAAAATTCATAGTATAGTATGTCGAAAAGTCATAAAAAGTCATAGTATAGTATGTCAAAAAGTCCTAAAAAGTCATAGTATAGTATGTCGAAAAAAACTTAAAAAGTAATAGTATAGTATGTCGAAAAAGTCATAAAAAGTCAAAGTATAGTATGTCGAAAAAATTTAAAAGGTCATAGTAAAGTATGTCGAAAAGTCATAAAAAGTCACAGTATAGTATGTTTAAAAAACTTAAAAAGTAAAAGTACAGTATGTCGAAAAAGTCATAAAAAGTCATAGTATAGTATGTTAAAAAAAAGTCATAAAAAATCATGAGTATAGTATGTCAAAAAGTCATAAAAAGTCATAGTATAGTATGTTAAAAAAAGTCATAAAAAGTCATAGTACATCCATCCATCCATCCATCTTCATCCGCTTATCCGGGGTCGGGTCGCGGGGGTAGCAGCTCCAGCAGGGGACCCCAAACTTCCCTTTCCCGGGCCACATTAACCAGCTCCGACTGGGGGATCCCGAGGCGTTCCCAGGCCAGGTTAGAGATATAATCCCTCCACCTAGTCCTGGGTCTCCCCCGAGGCCTCCTCCCAGCTGGACGTGCCTGGAACACCTCCCTAGGGAGGCGCCCAGGGGGCATCCTTACCAGATGCCCGAACCACCTCAACTGGCTCCTTTCGACGCAAAGGAGCAGCGGCTCTACTCCGAGCTCCTCACGGATAACTGAGCTTCTCACCCTATCTCTAAGGGAGACGCCAGCTACCCTCCTGAGGAAACCCATTTCGGCCGCTTGTACCCTGGATCTTGTTCTTTCGGTCATGACCCAGCCTTCATGACCATAGGTGAGGGTAGGAACAAAAACTGACCGGTAGATTGAGAGCTTTGCCTTCTGGCTCAGCTCTCTTTTCGCCACAACGGTGCGATAAATTGAATGTAATACCGCACCTGCTGTGCCGATTCTCCGACCAATCTCCCGCTCCATTGTGCCCCTCACTCGCGAACAAGACCCCAAGGTACTTGAACTCCTTCACTTGGGGGTAAGGACTCATTCCCTACCTGGAGAAGGCACTCCATCGGTTTCCTGCTGAGAACCATGGCCTCCGATTTAGAGGTGCTGATCCTCATCCCAGCCGCTTCACACTCGGCTGCGAACCGATCCAGTGAGTGCTGAAGGTCACAGGCCGATGATGCCATCAGGACCACATCATCTGCAAAAGCAGCGATGAGATCCCCAGCCCACCGAACTGCAACCCCTCTCCACCCCCGACTACGCCGATATCCTGTCCATAAATACTACAAACAGGATTGGTGACAAAGCGTAGCCCTGGCGGAGGCCAACTCTCACCTGAAACGAGTCCGACTTACTGCCGAGAACCCGGACACAGCTCTCGCTTTGGTCGTACAGAGATTGGATGGCCCTGAGAAGGGACCCCTCACCCCTGTACTCCCGCAGCACCTCCCACAGTATCTCCCGGGGCACCCGGTCATACGCCTTCTCCAGATCCACAAAACACATGTAGACTGGTTGGGCATACTCCCAGGCTCCCTCCAGGATCCTTGCGAGAGTAAAGATCTGGTCCGTTGTTCCACGACCAGGACGGAATCCGCATTGTTCCTCTTCAACCTGAGATTCGACTATCGACCGAACCCTCCTTTCCAGCACCTTGGAGTAGACTTTACCGGGAGGCTGAGAAGTGTGATACCCCCTGTAATTGGCACACACCCTCTGGTCCCCCTTTTTAAAAAGGGGAACCACCACCCCGGTCTGCCACTCCTTAGGCACCGTCCCCAGACTTCCACGCAATGTTGAAGAGGCGTGTCAACCAAGACAACCCCTCCACACCCAGAGCTTTAAGCATTTCTGGACGGATCTCATCAATTCCTGGGGCTTTGCCACTGTGGAGTTGTTTAACTACCTCAGCAACCTCCACCAGGGAAATTGATGCCAATCCCCCTCATCCTCCAGCTCTGCCTCTACCATAGAGGGCGTATTAGTCGGATTTAGGAGTTCCTCAAAGTGCTCCTTCCACCGCCCTCTATTACCTCCTCAGTTGAGGTCAACAGCGTCCCATCCTTACTGTACACAGCTTGATGGTTCCCCCGCTCCCCTCCTGAGGTGGCGAACGGTTTTCCAGAAGTACCTTGGTGCCGACCGAAAGTCCTTCTCCATGTCTTCTCCGAACTTCTCCCACACACGCTGCTTTGCCTCTTTCACGGCAGAGGCTGCAGCCCTTGGGGCCCTTCGGTACCTTGCAACTGCCTCCGGAGTCGTCTGGGATAACATATCCCGGAAAGACTCCTTCTTCAGTCGGACGGCTTCCCTGTCCACCAAGGTGTTCGTGGGTTACCGTTCCTTGAGGCACCTAAGACCCTAAGACCACAGCTCCTCACCGCAGCTTCAGTAAAGGAAACTTTGAACATTGTCCATTCAGGTTCAATGCCCCAGCCTCCACAGGGATGCACGAAAAGCTCCGCCGGAGGTGTGAGTTGAAAGTCTGTCGGACAGGGGCCTCCTCCAGACGTTCCCAATTTACCCGCACTACCCGTTTGGGCTTACCAGGTCTGTCCAGAGTCTTCCCCCACCCCCTGACCCAACTCACCACCAGATGGTGATCGGTTGACAGCTCCGCCCCTCTCTTCACCCGAGTGTCCAAAACATATGGCCTCAGATCAGATGAAACGATTATAAAATCGATCATTGACCTTTGGCCTAGGGTGCTCTGGTACCAAGTACACTTATGAGCATCCCTATGTTCGAACATGGTGTTCATTATAGACAATCCATGACTAGCACAGAAGTCCAACAACAAACAACCACTCTGGTTTAGATCAGGGAGGCCGTTCCTCCCAATCACGCCTCTCCATGTGTCTCCATCATTACCCACGTGCGCGTTGAAGTCCCCCAGCAGAACTATGGAGTCCCCGACTGGAGCCCAATGCAGGACTCCACTCAAGGTCTCCAAGAAGGCCGAATACTCCGAACTCTTGTTTGGTGCATATGCACAAACAACAGTCAGAGTTTTCCCCCCCACAACCCGCAGGCATAGAGAGGCGACCCTCTCGTCCACCGGGTTAAACTCCAACGTAGCGGCGCTCAGAGTCCAACCCCTATCCAGGAGTATGGTTCCAGAACCAAGACTGTGCGTAGAGGTAAGCCCCACCAGATCTAACCGGTAGTGCTCCACCTCCCGCACAAGTTCCGGCTCCTTACCCCACAGAGAGGTGACATTCCACGTCCCCAGAGCCAGCCTCTGCTGCACAGGTCTGGTCCGTCGAGGCCCCTGACCTTCACTGCCACCCATGTGGCAGCGCACCCGACCCCAGCGGTTCCTCCCACAGGTGGTGGGCCCATGGGATGGAGGGATGTCCGCCACGTAGCTTTTTAGGGGGTGTGCCCGACCGGGCTCCGTGGCAAACCCGGCCACCAGACGCTCGCTGACGAGCCCTCCATCTGGGCCTGGCTCCAGACGGGGGCCCCGGGCTTCCTCCGGGCAGGGTCACTTCATCCCTTCCTCGATTTTTCATAGGATTTTTGAACCATTCTTTGTCTGGCCCCTCACCTGAGACCACTTTGCCTTGGGAGACCCTACCAGGAGCACAAAGCTCCAGACAACACAGCCCTCAGGTTCATAGGGACACACAAACCTCTCCACCACGATAAGGTGATGGTTCGACATATTATACTATGACTTTTTAACATTTTTCGTCATACTATACTATGACTTTTTTAACTTTTTTGACATATCATACCATTACTTTTTTAAGTTTTTTCGACATACTATACTATGACTTTTTGACATACTGTTCTATGACTTTTTATGACTTTTTTTGACATACTAAACTATGATTTTTTATGACTTTTTCACATACTATACTATGTCTTTTCATGACTTTTTTACATACTATACTACGACTTTTTATGACTTTTTTCAACATACTATACTATGACTTTTTATGACTTTTTCAACAAACTATGACTTTTTATGACTTTTTATGACTTTTTCGACATACTATACTATGACTTTTTTTATGACTATGTCGAAAAAGACATAAAAAGTCATAGTATAGTATGTCAAAAAAACGTAAAAAGACAATATAGTATGTCGAAAAAGTCATGAAAAGTCATAGTATAGTATGTCAAAAAACTTAAAAAGTCATAGTATAGTATGTCGAAAAAGTCATAAAAAGACATAGTATAGTATGTCCAAAAAAGTTAAAAAGTCATAGTATAGTATGTCAGGAAAAGTCATGAAAAGTCATAGTATAGTATGTCGAAAAAGTCATAAAAAGTCATAGTATAGTATGTCAGGAAAAGTCATGAAAAGTCATAGTATAGTTTGTCGAAAAGTCATAAAAAGTCATAGTATAGTATGTCGAAAAAAGTTAAAAAGTCATAATATAGTGTGTCGAAAAAGTCATAAAAAGTCATAGTATAGTATGTCGAAAAAAGTTAAAAAGTCATAGTATAGTATGTCAAAAAAGTCATGAAAAGTCATAGTATAGTATTTCGAAAAAGTCATAAAAAGTCACAGTATAGTATGTCAAAAAAAAAAAAGTCATAGTATAGTATGTCGAAATAACCTAAAAAGTCATAGTATAGTATGTTGAAATAACCTAAAAA
>NW_027595540.1:22500-32500 GCF_031162955.1 Sander vitreus | reverse complement strand
AAGTAAATTAATATAGGCCTACCAAAAATGGCCCAAGCTAACAGAACAAAATCCCCAAAAATCACACAAGAGGTTCTGTGGGACTAGGTCTCTAAGTTAGCGAAGTAACAGTAACGTTGACACAATGCAGCTTATTGAAATGAAAATCAGTCTTACCATTTTCCTCGAAAACTGCAACATGGGATCTATTTACATTATCTAAAATGTTAAATGTTCAATGTCTTATCGGGCTGATGATCTCTCGTCTGTACTTCGTCCACAGCAATCCCACCAATCGGTCCCAAAACCTCCCAGTTAGAGAGGAAACGCCCTAAACATATTCTGTAAATCTTTACAATCATTCCCAGATAAAACCAAGCAGGTTTGCCTTGTTGAACCATCCAACATTTCTTCAAAACTTGACTTTTTCAGCCTTTAACGTTGCTCAGAGGTTCCTCTTAATGTTGCTCGATATAGACCATACAAAGGAAAGGAATAGAAAGGCCATTTCCAATCAAATCAACGTAGCAGAACGGTCAGAGCAGCAGCCATTTTTATGTGTACCATTGCCGTGGTAATGTATAAACTTCCCATAATAAGCCAATTTCCAGCGAGTCGCGGAGCTGAGGTTTCGCAGTAACGGACAAACGAGCAGCGGAGTAGTAACGTTACGAGGCAGAGAGACGGCCGCTAAATGAGTCAACTTAACTTCATGCTTCATTCACAGAAAGCACGTTGCTAGCGCCACGAGTGACAGCTTCATTCTGCTCGTTTTCTGTGAACGATGTGGCGAGGGGCTAACGTTAAGGTGGAGTTAGCAAGCTAACGTTAACCAACTAACAGCGGCTGGCTTGCTGGTTCCGCCGTGCTTTTATGCTGCATCGCTTACAGAGAATGAGCTGAACAGCGGACTGGGTTTAACGTTAGCGGTCTGCTGACCCACTGCTGCTGGGTCTAATGTTATATATATATATATATATATATATATATATATATATATATATATATATATATATATATATATTAGGGGTGGTACAGTTCATGAAAAAACATCCCACCCGTTCTGTTCGGAGCGTGTGTGCGTCTCACGGTTCATCAGTCTGCTGTTAATGGTCACTAACCTCTTACTTCCGTAGTGCCCACTTTATACTCCTATGTTAAAACTCTTACTGGAAGAGATGTCAGGTGGGAAGGATGAGGAAGACTGTAGAGATGTCAGGTGGGAGAGATGAGGAAGACTGTAGAGATGTCAGGTGGGAGAGATGAGGAAGACTGTAGAGACGTCAGGTGGGAGAGATGAGGAAGACTGTAGAGACGTCAGGTGGGAGAGATGAGGAAGGCTGTAGAGACGTCAGGTGGGAGAGATGAGGAAGACTGTAGAGATGTCAGGTGGGAGAGATGAGGAAGACTGTAGAGATGAGGAAGACTGTAGAGACGTCAGGTGGGAGAGATGAGGAAGGCTGTAGAGATGTCAGGTGGGAGAGATGAGGAAGACTGTAGAGATGTCAGGTGGGAGAGATGAGGAAGACTGTAGAGATGAGGAAGACTGTAGAGATGAGGAAGACTGTAGAGATGAGGAAGACTGTAGAGACGTCAGGTGGGAGAGATGAAGAAGACTGTAGAGACGTCAGGTGGGAGAGATGAGGAAGACTAGAGATGTCAGGTGGGAGAGATGAGGAAGACTGTAGAGACGTCAGGTGGGAGAGATGAGGAAGACTAGAGATGTCAGGTGGGAGAGATGAGGAAGACTAGAGATGTCAGGTGGGAGAGATGAGGAAGACTAGAGATGTCAGGTGGGAGAGATGAGGAAGACTGTAGAGATGTCAGGTGGGAGAGATGAGGAAGGCTGTAGAGATGTCAGGTGGGAGAGATGAGGAAGACTGTAGAGATGTCAGGTGGGAGAGATGAGGAAGACTGTAGAGACGTCAGGTGGGAGAGATGAGGAAGACTGTAGAGATGTCAGGTGGGAGAGATGAGGAAGGCTGTAGAGATGTCAGGTGGGAGAGATTAGGAAGACTGTAGAGACGTCAGGTGGGAGAGATGAGGAAGGCTGTAGAGATGTCAGGTGGGAGAGATGAGGAAGACTGTAGAGATGAGGAAGACTGTAGAGATGAGGAAGACTGTAGAGATGTCAGGTGGGAGAGATTAGGAAGACTGTAGAGATGTCAGGTGGGAGAGATGAGGAAGACTGTAGAGATGAGGTGGAGAGATGAGGAAGACTGTAGAGATGTCAGGTGGGAGAGATGAGGAAAAGAAATAAAGTGCTGTTCAGCAACGTGTGACCAATCCTCATTCTAGAAATAATAACCTCTTCCTTACGTCTACCCTCCCCTCTTTTACAAACATTAACTGAGTCAGTTACTTTCCTAGATATTGAGAATAGATGCCTCCCTTTGTTTTCTTGCTCCCAGAGCTCCCTGCCACACAATACTTTTACCCTCCGCCTTAGATAGATTAATGTTGACATCTATGATTTCCTTTTGAGCAGCTTCCTTGGCCAACTTATCAACCTTTTCATTTGTTGCAATACCTACATGAGCTGGGACCCAAATGAATGATATTTCCACCCCTCTCCTTTTCACATCTCTAATTGCCAGAAGACTATCATACACGAGGTCTTGTCGACTCTTTGTTGAGCCTTTCCCAATGCTGACACAGCTGACAGCTGATAGCTGACACAGAGTCACTACATATCAACACTTTCTGGTTCTCAATCTGCTCAGTCCATTGTACTGCCATCAGGATTGCATATCATTCCACTGTGAACACACTTAGGAAATTTGAGGTTCTCTTACACGCTTGGGCATTCGACAAAATGGCGCATTCAAACTAGAAACTTTATTAAAACGCAAGTTCTTGCAGGAGAAAGAACAGTGGGTGTGATCTGTAGAGGAGAGACAGAACATTATCTGTACGGAGATAACGTTGGTTATGAATATGATGATAACGATGTAATGGAGACACTGTGTGGTGTAGCTGTGTGGGAACCATATATATATATATGTGTGTGTGTGTGTGTGTGTGTGTGTGTGTGTGTGTGTGTGTGTGTGTACGTATATATGTTGCAAGCATTTTTAACGTATAAAAACGACAGCCTGGTCATTGCTTCTTCTCCTCGACCGCGTTGCATTGTGGGATACGGTAGAACAATGTAGGCTAAATCGTAAGTACGCTGAACTTAGCAGTGCATTGTGGGTATTTTATAGTGGATTATGTAGTGAATTAAATTAACTGCAGAGAATTTGAACACCACTACAAAATGGGAACCATTTCCGTGATAGGGAACGGTTTCAGACACAGCTACTGTTTCTAAACGTTTCCTGCCACGGCGTCTCTGTACGGCTGTTAACTCTGTGTTTTATACGTGCACGTTTCAGTTTCTGGTGGTGAAAGAAGACGACCTACAGCCGACGAACCCGGAGAAGTTTGACATGATCGAGGACATGGCCATGTTGACGCATCTAAACGAAGCCTCCGTCCTCTTCAACCTGAAGCGGAGGTTCAGCATGTGGATGATCTATGTTAGTGTTTGTTCTGGGGAACAATCTTTCTTTCACTATCTTCATCACTTTGTGTAGCTGTTTTTTAAATCTTTCCATGCTCTCCTCATGATTAGGGTTGGGTACCGAAACTATGCCGGTGCCTAAACGACCGGTGTCTACCGGACCGAATTGCAACTCAGATTTCGGTGCTTCATTTCGGTGCCAATTAAATGCCTTTTGCGCTGCACTCTAGACGTTAGAGGCAACAGAAGCATTGCTGCACGTGACGCTAGTTAACACTACACTCGACAGCAGGTAACTTTAGCCTACCGTTAGCTAGTTAACGCTACACTCGACAGCAGGTAACTTTAGCCTACCGTTAGCTAGTTAACGCTACACTCGACAGCAGCTAACGTTAGCCTACCGTTAGCTAGTTAACGCTACACTCGACAGCAGGTAACTTTAGCCTACTGTTAGCTAGTTAACGCTACACTTGACAGCAGGTAACGTTAGCCTACCGTTAGCTAGTTAACGCTACACTCGACAGCAGGTAACGTTAGCCTACCGTTAGCTAGTTAACGCTACACTCGACAGCAGGTAACTTTAGCCTACCGTTAGATAGTTAACACTACACTCGACAGCAGGTAACGTTTAGCCTACCGTTAGCCAGTTAACGCTACACTCGACAGCAGGTAACGTTAGCCTACCGTTAGCTAGTTAACGCTACACTCGACAGCAGGTAACGTTAGCCTACCGTTAGCTAGTTAACGCTACACTCGACAGCAGGTAACGTTAGCCTACCGTTAGCTAGTTAACACTACACCTGACAGCAGGTAACTTAGCCACCGTTAGCTAGTTAACGCCACACCGACAGCAGGTAACTTTAGCCTACCGTTAGCTAGTTAACACTACACTCGACAGCAGGTAACGTTAGCCTACCGTTAGCTAGTTAACACTACACTCGACAGCAGGTAACTTTAGCCTACCGTTAGCTAGTTAACGCTACACTCGACAGCAGGTAACTTTAGCCTACCGTTAGCTAGTTAACACTACACTCGACAGCAGGTAACGTTAGCCTCACCGTTAGCTAGTTAACGCTACACTCGACAGCAGGTAACGTTAGCCTACCGTTAGCTAGTTAACGCCACACTCGACAGCAGGTAACGCTAGCCTACCGCTAGCTAGTTAACGCTACACCGACAGCAGGTAACGTTAGCCTACCGTTAGCCAGTTAACGCTACACTCGACAGCAGGTAACGCTAGCCTACCGTTAGCCAGTTAACGCTACACTCGACAGCAGGTAACGCTAGCCTACCGTAGCTAGTTAACGCTACACTCGACAGCAGGTAACGTTAGCCTACCGTTAGATAGTTAACGCTACACTCGACAGCAGGTAACTTTAGCCTACCGTTAGCTAGTTAACGCCATACTCGACAGCAGGTAACGCTAGCCTACCGTTAGCTAGTTAACGCTACACTCGACAGCAGGTAGCGTTAGCCTACCGTTAGCTAGTTAACGCTACACTTTCGACAGCAGGTAACGTTAGCCTACCGTTAGGTAGTTAACGCTACACTTTCGACAGCAGGTAACGCTAGCCTACCGTTAGCTGGTTAACGCTACACTCGACAGCAGGTAACGTTAGCCTACCGTTAGCTAGTTAACGCTACACTCGACAGCAGGTAACGTTAGCCTACCGTTAGATAGTTAACGCTACACTCGACAGCAGGTAACTTTAGCTACCGTTAGCTAGTTAACGCTACACTCGACAGCAGGTAACGTTAGCCCACCGTTAGCTAGTTAACGCCACACTCGACAGCAGGTAGCGTTAGCCTACCGTTAGCTAGTTAGCGCTACACGTTTCGACAGCAGGTAACGTTAGCCTACGTTAGATAGTTAACGCTACACTGACAGCATAGCTTTACTACCGTTAGTTAACGCTACACTCGACAGCAGGGTAACGTTAGCCTACCGCTAGCTAGTTAACGCCACACTCGACAGCAGGTAACGTTAGCCTACCGTTAGCCAGTTAACGCTACACTCGACAGCAGGTAACGTTAGCCTACCGTTAGCTAGTTAACGCTACACTCGACAGCAGGTAACTGTTAGCCTACCGTTAGCCAGTTAACGCTACACTCGACAGCAGGTAACGTTAGCCTACCGTTAGCTAGTTAACGCTACACTTTCGACAGCAGGTAGCGTTAGCCTACCGTTAGCCAGTTAACGCTACACTCGACAGCAGGTAACGTTAGCCTACCGTTAGCTAGTTAACGCTACACTCGACAGCAGGTAACGTTAGCCTACCGTTAGCTAGTTAACGCTACACTCGACAGCAGGTAACGTTAGCCTACCGTTAGCTAGTTAACGCTACACTCGACAGCAGGTAACGTTAGCCTACCGCTAGCTAGTTAACGCTACACTCGACAGCGGTAACGTTAGCTCACCGTTAGCTAGTTAACGCCACACTCGACAGCAGGTAACGTTAGCCTACCGTTAGCTAGTTAACGCTACACTCGACAGCAGGTAACGTTAGCTCTACCGTTAGCTAGTTAACGCTACACTCGACAGCAGGTAACGTTAGCCTACCGTTAGCTAGTTAACGCTACACTCGACAGCAGGTAACGCTAGCTCCCTAGCTAGTTAACGCTCACACTCGACAGCAGGTAGCTTTAGCCTACCGTTAGCTAGTTAACGCTACACTCGACAGCAGGTAACGTTAGCCTACCGTTAGCTAGTTAGCGCTACACTCGACAGCAGGTAACGTTAGCCCACCGTTAGCTAGTTAACGCCACTACGACAGCAGGTAACGTTAGCCTACCGTTAGCTAGTTAACGCTACACTCGACAGCAGGTAACGTTAGCTACCGTTAGCCAGTTAACGCTACACTCGACAGCAGGTAACGTTAGCTCACCGTTAGCTAGTTAACGCTACACGCGACAGCAGGTAACGTTAGCCTCGCGTTAGCTAGTTAACGCTACACTTTCGACAGCAGTAACTTTAGCCTACCGTTAGCTAGTTAACGCTACACTCGACAGCGGTAGCGTTAGCTACCGTTAGCTAGTTAACGCTACACTCGACAGCAGGTAACGTTAGCCTACCGTTAGCTAGTTAACGCTACACTCGACAGCAGGTAACGTTAGTCTACCGTTAGCTAGTTAACGCTACACTCGACAGCAGGTAACTTTAGCTACCGTTAGCTAGTTAACGCTACACTCGACAGCAGGTAACGTTAGCCTACCGTTAGATAGTTAACGCTACACTCGACAGCAGGTAACGTTTAGCCTACCGTTAGCTAGTTAACGCTACACTCGACAGCAGGTAACGTTAGCCTACCGTTAGCTAGTTAACGCTACACTCGACAGCAGGTAACGTTAGCCTACCGTTAGCCCCAGTTAACGCTACACTTTCGACAGCAGGTAACGTTAGCCTACCGTTAGCTAGTTAACGCTACACTCGACAGCAGGTAACGTTAGCCTACTGTTAGCTAGTTAACGCTACACTCGACAGCAGGTAACGTTAGCCTACCGTTAGCTAGTTAACGCTACACTCGACAGCAGGTAACTTTAGCCTACCGTTAGCTAGTTAACGCTACACTCGACAGCAGGTAACGTTAGCCTACCGGTAGCTAGTTAACGCTACACTCGACAGCAGGTAACGTTAGCCTACCGTTAGCTTGTTAACGCTACACTCGACAGCAGGTAACGTTAGCCTACCGTTAGCTAGTTAACGCTACACTCGACAGCAGGTAACGTTAGCCTCCCGTTAGATAGTTAACGCTACACTCGACAGCAGGTAACTTTAGCCTACCGTTAGCTAGTTAACACTTCACTCGACAGCAGGTAACGTTAGCCTACCGTTAGCTAGTTAACCCTACACTCGACAGCAGGTAACTTTAGCCTACCGTTAGCTAGTTAACGCTACACTCGACAGCAGGTAACGTTAGCCTACCGTTAGCTAGTTAACACTACACTCGACAGCAGGTAACGTTAGCCTACCGTTAGCTAGTTAACACTACACTCGACAGCAGGTAACGTTAGCCTACCGTTAGATAGTTAACGCTACACTCGACAGCAGGTAACGTTAGCCTACCGTTAGATAGTTAACGCTTCACTCGACAGCAGGTAACGTTAGCCTACAGTTAGCTAGTTAACGCTACACTCGACAGCAGGTAACGTTAGCCTACCGTTAGCTAGTTAACGCTTCACTCGACAGCAGGTAACGTTAGCCTACCGTTAGCTAGTTAACACTTCACTCGACAGCAGGTAACGTTAGCCTACCGTTAGCTAGTTAACACTACACTCGACAGCAGGTAACGTTAGCCTACCGTTAGATAGTTAACACTACACTCGACAGCAGGTAACTTTAGCCTACCGTTAGCTAGTTAACACTACACTCGACAGCAGGTAACGTTAGCCTACCGTTAGCTAGTTAACACTACACTTGCAGTTAACACTACGTGCAGTGATTCCTTCTGAGGGAACACAGGGAATCTGTCTGCAGTAGGTGTGACAGAAAGGCATAAATGTTGTTAATCCAGCCAGCACATACCTCTGTTTATTTCCTGTTTTCCTGTCAAGTCCACACTAGTCGATTGTTGAACTCCTACAATCCAATATTCCAGTCAGACTCCCTGTGTTCCCTCAGAAGGAATCACTGCACATGGGGAGCTCTGGTAATGACATCTCGAGCATGTTTAGAGGCTAAAAACAGGTTTAAAACCTGCCCTGTTTCAGCCTGTTGGGTGCTAACGCTAGCAGGAGGATAACACGGTGTAGGCAGCACTGATTGGTTTAGTTCTTCTCTCTACTGACAGCTCTCCACATTTACACACAACAGAGCTACGTGTTGGGATAGACCGGAATTCTCCTTTAAGCAGTGTGCAGCTGCCGTTGTCGGAAAAACAACACAGACGGTGCATTCACTTGAAACTAGTAAGCCTTGTGGTGCATTCAAAGTTATTGTAAAATACCCTATTCCTTATTACACTATTTTTAAGTGTTGGTTCAGGCACCGTTCAGGCACCATTTTAAAAGTATCGTTTTAGCACCGGTATCGGAAAAAACCCAAACGATACCCAACCCTACCTATATGTTTCATTTCTAACTGTGCGTCTCTGTTTCAGACCTACTCCGGTCTCTTCTGCGTGACAATCAACCCGTACAAATGGCTGCCGGTCTACTCTGCAGCGGTGATCGCCGCCTATAAAGGGAGGCGTCGCGTCGAAACCCCGCCGCACATCTACGCCGTCGCTGACAACGCCTACAACGACCTTCTGCAAAGTGAGTCGCCTGTAACCTCTGACCTCTAGAATAGGGTGACCAGATTTCCCGGACCTGAAACCAGGACACTTTGCGTGTGACCGTAGTGCTCGTGCACGCACACGCTTTTTAACGTGAACATGTGCCAGCCCAGGTTAGACATAGACACACAGGTTAGACAAATTTTTGCCAACAGCACACGTAGGCCTACTGCTCACAACATAATGGGGTATCTCAGTTAATATTCATGAATGTTATTGCTATGTAGCCTACATATCTAAGAAATAATATTAAAAGACATTGAGTGAGTTTCGTGGGTTGGACATTGAGTGAGTTTGGAAAATGCACCCACTGAACTTGTGAAAAACTTAGTGTTACTCAGTTTACGACAAATGGTTTCGGCTGTGCTTTCTAACATGATGTCATCGTGCTAACGAGCACCGTTAGCCTTTACAACAGAGCTGCTTCACTACGTGTTTGATAATGTTTCATCACAGAGGTCTCTGTTGGTTTGGGTTTGTCGCTGAGTGCTCGTGGTTAAATATAATGTGAACAGAGAGCGGCGTGTCAGAAATGCAATGCACCGTGACGTAGGTCCCCTTTAAGGCCAGGCTGATGTTAGAAGTCCCTCTAGTGGACAGAACGTGTAACAACAACCACATGCTTACAGTGCCATTAATGCATAAGCCTGAGTAGTGCAGTACATATTAATAACAGGCTGCATATGAGCATCAAATATTCAAATATTATTTGAATATTAAAATAAATAACAAATGGAATTTGAATAGTATTATAGAGGAAGACTGACCGCTCTACTGGACAGTTTATTGGACTATTGAGTATCTTCAAGCCAATTTTAGGGTTTACTTTTGCTCCTCTGCTGTTCCTTGACGTTACTTTATTGTCCTCCCCAGACCGAGAGAACCAGTCCATGCTGATCACGTAAGTCAGAGATGCTTTCACATCAAAGGCTGGAAAATTAGCATTTCTGCCAATAACCCCTAACGTCATAAGTGAAGCCAAAGCTGAATCTCCTTAAGGCCGGCTACACACAGGCTGGGTGGCGTGAGCGTGTCGGCTGGGTGGCGTGAGCGTGTCGGCTGGGTGGCGTGAGCGTGTCGGCTGCGTGGCGTGAGCGTGTCGGCTGGGTGGCGTGAGCGTGTCGGCTGCGTGGCGTGAGCGTGTCGGCTGCGTGGCGTGAGCGTGTTGAGCGTGTTGGCTGCGTGGCGTGAGCGTGTCGGCTGCGTGGCGTGAGCGTGTCGGCTGGGTGGCGTGAGCGTGTCG